>NC_090753.1:96573767-96578767 GCF_036898095.1 Palaemon carinicauda | reverse complement strand
GTGTGACTTGGTTAAGAATAGGAGCAATTATTTTGATCCTGAGAACTCCAAAAATCTAATAGATATAGAGATACAGTACTCATAGCTAGCAATCGAAATATCTGCCAGAAAACAATTCTTCTCATATAAAAGAGCCGTATCCCTCCTTAATTTGTTTTATTCCATATGCTTGAACTGCTATGCTCGCTAGTAGATCAGTGCACACTCATTTATAGGGTAGCACAACAGGACTATCCATACAGAGGGTGAAAAAGAGTTTTTTGGGAGGAGATAAAATTAGAATTCTATAGTGACTGGGGAGTTAAAGAGTTATAAATCGAGTAGAGGTGAGGTGTTATTCGATTACATATTACTGAGCTTGCGTATTCTACAGAATATCTGGGTATAGCTTAACTTTAGCATAAGAACCATTTTCTATAATTCAAGAAAATTCCGCATAGAAGAAGTAAATAGTCCTTAGAGTTAATTTTTTCTTATTTATAGATTCCAAAAGATTCCCAATATAATTCATCTTTTCTTGACCATTTTCATAGCCACTACGGATTAGTGATAGTGTGATCGCTCACAGAAAATCACCCCAGTATGGGTGGCCATGGCTTTTACATCTTTGATGATCATGTCGATACACAAACCCTTTTATCACGTTAAGGTATCCACACTCAGAAAGGACACAAACACATATGTGTAAGGATATATGCATTCATATACAGTACATATACATATATATATATATATATATATATATATATATATATATATATATATATATATATATATATATATATATATATATATATATATATATATATAGACCAGTAAGAAAGAAAAAGTAAATAACTAAATACTATGAGAAATAATAAGTTAAAATAAAATATTTTAAAAACAGTTACATCATGATGAAAAGACTTCTGTCAGCCTGTTCAACATAAAAACGTTTACTGCACGTTTGAACTTTTAAAGTTCTACCGATTCAATTATCCGATTAGGAACATCATTCCATAAATTGGTCATATTTGGAATAAAACTTCCAGAATACTGTTTAATATTGAGCTTCAAGATGAAGAAGGCCTGGCTATTAGAATTAATTGCATACCTAGTATCACAAACCGAGTGGGAACTGTCAAGGAAGATTGAATGTACAGGAATATCAGAATTATGCAACAAACATGAGCTAATTGAACGACGGTGCCAGATATTAATACCTAGATCAGGAATAAGAAATTTAATAGACCATAAGTTCTTATCCGAATAATTAAGATGAGAATCAGCAGCTGAAGACCAGACAGGACAGCAATACTTGAAACAAGTTAGAATGAAAGGATTAAAACACTTTAGAATGAATTTATCACAGAAAATCTTAAGAGGCTTTCATAGTAAGCCATTTATTTGTGCAATTATCAAGACACAGACCTAATGTGTTTCTCAAAAGTAAATTTGTTGTCGAGAATCACACTTAAAATGTCATATGAGTCGCACAAAGAAATGAAACATTATCAATGCTGAGATCCGGATGTTGAGGACCCACTGGCCTTGACCTATTTACAATCCTCTTTTGAGTATTGTTAGGATTCAACTTTATGCCCCATAATATGCACCATGCACTAATTTTACCTGGATCTCTATTAAGGGATTCATCAATCCCAAATATACATTTAGGAGATGGTATTGATGCAAAGAGTATAGCATCATCTGCATATGCAGCAAGCTTGTTCTCTAGGTTAAACCACTTATCTTGTGTATTTAGTATGGAAAATAATGGGTCAAAAATACAAACCAGAAGATCACCAGATAGCACATTCCTATACTCACCATGGTGCCTATCAACAACAACTCTTTGCGATCTATAACTTAAAAATTCAATAATGATGCTAAGAAACGACCCACCCACTCCCAAATGTTTGAGTTTGAAAACAAGGGTTTCATGATTAACACTGTTAAAGGCAGCACTAAAATCAAGACCAATCATATGAACTTCCAGACCACAATCTAGGGATTTTGTACAGCATTGGAGATTGTAAGAAGGGCATCACATGCTCCAAGGCCTCAACGAAAACCAAATTGGAAAAGAGGGAACAGATAATTACCTTTGGCAAACCTACTAAAACATTTTGCCGAAAGACGTTCAAAAACTTTAGGTAATATGAGATTTATGGGAATAGGGCGGTAATCAATTGGACTTGACCTACCACAAACACGTTTACAAAGTGGAGTAACATTACCAATTCCCCAACAAGCGCTAAAAGCTCCTCTTCTTGCTAACTTGTGAAAAATGATAAATAACTTTGGAGCTAAGAGATCTGCAGTCTTTTAAAAAAATAAAGGAAAAAATACCATTTGGGTCTACACCTCTATAAGCATCAGAGTCCATGGAAAGCATTAACCCTTTAAGGTCCACCCTAGGTTTTATGGGAAACTTTAAAAATTCCTTTTAGTATGTTGTAGTATTAGAAAATACAAGACCTTTTTATTCGTGTGTATTTTTAAAAAATTTTCCAAATTACCAAAATAATTGCATGCAATGAAGTATCCCATTTGGGTACCTTGGGCGAGTTTAGGCGGACCACGCTCATCCCATATGGGATCTATTGGACCATAACGACACAGATTTTGAAGTTTTGCCCAACAGTTTTTTTATAGTTCTAATGTATAACAGACAGTTTTTTATAGTTCCAATGTATAACAGACAGTTTTTTTATAGTTCCAATGTATAACAGAAACACATATATGGCTTAACAATTTAATTAAATAAGAAATACGTTACAAATACAAGAAAATACAATATTCAATATATACAAAAATACATTAAAAATACAAAAAATACTATATATACAAAAATACTATAAAAATACAAAAAATACTATGAAAATGCAATAAAATATATCAAACCTTACTCATAATTGATAAAATAGAAACATCATAAAACTTTCTTTAAAATCTATTGAAAAAATAGCAAAAAAATTACTTAGAAATCTTATTGAATAAAGCAAAACAATTTCGATTTTCAGTGAGGCAAAGGGCCACCTTGCACTCCTCACACATCCAGCGAGAACTGTGGATGTGGCCTGCAGTTGAACAGAACTTGCAGGTCTGCCTCATGGTGACATGCTTTGGCATGTGTAGGGTAGGGGCATCCTGGGGTGACTCTACACTTGGCACAACTGCCCGTTGGCCCCTTTTGGGCAAAGCGACATCCCTGGTGCCAAGAGAATTCCTAGTAATCTTGAAGTTTGATGTCTTGAAACTTCTCAGCCAATTTGAGATGTCCAGTCGGAAGTCCTCGTAAGGTTCCCTCAAGAAGTCTGGCTGTGGATGAATGAAGCCCGGTAGGGGCTGGATGAGAATGTCGTCCTTCTTCCATTCAACAACACGAGGCCTCTTAGGGTTAACCTCACCTTCAACCTCAACTTCCTCTTCCACAGGCATCTCCTGAGGGACAACAACATTGACCCTGCGAGCTGAAACAAGAATAAAGTAACATTAATGAAACAGTAAATGAATTATGTGTGCTGGTGTGTGTGTGCATGCATGTGTGTGCATGTGTATGTCAGTGACTATGCATGTGTGTGTCAGTGAGTATGCATATGTGTGCATCTGTATATCAGTGAGTATGCAGGTGTGTGCATATGTATGTCAGTGAGTATGCAAGTACCCAAATAAGTTTTAAAAACACCCATTGTTTACAAAAATTTAAATAGCAACACAATGAAAATAAATTTAAAGAGCAACTATTGTAACAACAAGACTTTTAAAAAAGAAAATTAAACAAATATCTCTCTCTCTCTCTCTCTCTCTCTCTCTCTCTCTCTCTCTCTCTCTCTCTCTCTCTCTCTCTCTCTAAGGATGTCTCATACTAACCTCTAGCGTTGGGAGGGTCAAAGGCATCCTCCTGAGTAAGGCCTTCGTCAGGAACATACGTAGGGTCGTCGTCATCACTGTCGACATCCAAAGGGCTCACGTTGACATCAATTCCTTCAGCGTCATTAGGGGCAACCCATGGTGTATGATCCTGAGTGTCCAATGCAGCGTTGCGATGTCCATAAAAGATATGGCCAGGAAACTGCAAGAAAAAAAATTAAAATCATGTAATAAAAAAAAAATGTAACTTTGTCTAACAAGAACGTATCATTCAATACCTTGTAAGGTAATAATTTGTATGCACATGAGCCTAACATCTCTAAATGATCACTATTATTTCTATAAATATTGTTAAAACTATTCACAATTGTCTAAGACAATCACTAGAAAAAATTGCAAAAATGATGTGCGTCGTAAAGTAGTGCCCGGTAGAACCGTTAAGGTCCAATAGATCCCATATGGGATGAGCGTGGTCCGCCTAAAGTCGACCGAGGTAGCCCATATGGGATCTATACTTTTTCCGATAGTCACTACGACACGTCAGTAACACTACAGCCCTTGAAACCCACATCAAAAGGTAAGCATATCACTAGGCTTCAGTATCATACAGTCACTGTGTACTTACCATGATTACGGAGGTCAGGGGGGGGGGGTATGTGGACGTTACTGCGACGCGTTTTGTCACTTTTCCGACTTGAGCACAAGTGAGGTGTCTTTGGAAGGAGCTACAGACTTGGCGAGAAGGACAGGCAGCTTCTGATTGGCTGATTCGAAGAGCAGAGGAGTGTCTCTATGAGTTGCCAAAGCGTCAATTTCAGACAAGCATAAACATGTTCACCACGACTACCCAGAAATAGCTGTTTTAAAGATCCCGTTTGGGCTATTTGGTCGTTAAAGGGTTAATTTCACGATATCGAAAAGCTTAACTAGTAAGTTTAGCCTCAGGAAAACAGGATTGAGGAAGATCCAGTTTCTCATCAGCCAAAAGGCGTAGGAGATGATAAATTATAATGATGGTGATCATACATACATACATACACACATATATATATATATATATAATATATATATAATATATATATATATATATATATATATATATATATATATATATATATATATATATATATATATATATATATATA
>NC_090753.1:96567075-96573267 GCF_036898095.1 Palaemon carinicauda | reverse complement strand
TATTTTAAATGTATTTTTAACAATGCAAATGTAGAGAATTTCTTTAATTACATATTACTAGTGTACTAATCAGCTTTTCATACAAACATCATCCTGACAAATTACTCCCTTAGCGAATGAGGTGGCCACTCATACAGCTTTGAATTGGATCAGGTAGGGGGTATTGTCAGGGCTATTCAACTCGTTCCTTTGTAGCTGCTTGCTGTGCCGTAACCTACGCCAAACAAGGATGTTCACGGCGATAAAAATTAACACCGTTACACAAAAACTAGCCAGTAATATAGGGTGAAGAATCTCTTTGTAAGTCGGTGACAGGTGGTCCTTTTCGGTAAGTTTCATTAAGCGTTTTGCCACACTTCCTTTATAGGGGAGAGGAAGTGCGGGCATTGTAGAGGTCCACGTGAAGTTCGCGAAGTAAGCTCGTTCTCTGATGATTGTCCGTAGGCCAGTCACCATGGAATTCGGGGAAGTCCCGATACAGCCATCTGCTGCGACGAAGATGTTGTTGAAGGATGTGGATCCGTCAGGGCATGATACATTGAAGCCGTCCTTGTCGTATCGTATCCACGAGCCATTATTTAGTCTGCAATTGAATTCTTTATTGTCAAAGGGATAAAGCTTATCCAGACAATTTTCACTTGTATGGGAGAGAGCACCGTCTAGCACTATACCTAACTCGCATGAATCCATCAAGTTTTTACGGAATTCAAATGAGTCAGCTGTACATATTTTTCTATCCATTGCGTCTGAACAGTGAGTTAATTGATTTAAGTCTTTAATGACCGTATATGTTTCCTTGTCTGGGGAAATCAATACGTGTCCTGTCAAACTGGATATTACTGGATTTGAGTGATTCGTCATGAAAGTCGGAAATGGTGATATCCTGTAAGATTGCCAGGCATCAGAAGAATCAAAGGGAATTGTAATCCTAATCTTGTTATTATCTACGTTTACTGTAATTAGGCTGTAATAAAATTCTAACCTATGTTCGTTTAACAAAGGAACATAGCCTAGTTTATCCCTTCCGTTCTCCAGAACTAATTTTAAGTAACGTATAGGCAACAAATGGAGCGACAATACACCTTTAGTTGCTAACGTGATAGCTTCTACATAATCCTTGGATTTCTCAATGAAATGTGCAATTCTGTTATGTATGTGATCTATCTTTGAATCATAATACGTTAATGTTGCTAACAAATCCTGTACTTCCATAATTTGAACGATATTATCTGAATGTTCATTTAACAAATCCATAATTTTATTGATTGAAGCTAACTGATCCCTTAGTTCTGACATAATCAATTCATCTTTATGAGTCAAGAACTCAATTTTCTTATTTTGATTACTAATTTTAAGACGATTGGAAAGTCCTAAACCTAAGCTTGCAACAGACCCAAAGATGCTTAATGCAGCATAAATGAACGGATTCCGTCTTTCTTTTTGTTCGTGTCCTACAGTCCACATCAAAAGGTCATAAGCCAAAGATCCTGTCTCTCCAGTCTTATTTTTCAAGTCATCAGATAGCATCTCTGCAACTTTTAATGTTGATCCAAGCAAACTCTTAGTAGTCAAATGAAAATGTCTCCTATGCAACTCATCCAATGATGCAGAAAACCTTGAAATGGCGGTTCTTAAGCTAGTGACATCATTCTCTTGAAGAAAAATTGCTTGCATATGCACTTCGACAATTACGTTGGTTGATGTAATAAAAATGTCTTCTTGTCTTTCAACTATATTGCCATATTTAAAATATATATTCTTAGTCTTAGAACTCATCCCATACGAAAAAAATGTCTGAGCGAACAATATCACTCCCAACAACAAAAAATTCATCTTGGAAACCTGTAACGAGAAAAAACATATGTAATTACTCCTGTATTAAAAAGAAAACTTTTAGTCACAAAAATTAAAATTTTTCCTCACTTCTTTTTAATTTCTTATGTGAGACAATGGTACTATTCTCTCATCCGTGGGTTGGGCTACGTTTTGAATTCTAAACCTATTGGCCGTTAATGTTTCCAAAATGTTAAATGGGCCTTCAAACTTAGGTGTTAGTTTATAGTTGAGCCCTTTTCTGACATTGATTTGAATATAGATGTTATCACCCACGGTATATGTTTTAGTTGGTTTCGCTATTTTATCATGATTCCTTTTCATTATGATTTGTGATTCTTCTAAATTCTTTCGAAGGATATCATATCGACTTATACTTGCATTTATACATTCTTTTAAAGGATTTGATAGATTAGTTGTAGGCGTTAATACATGGAAAGGTGTTCTAACTGGGGTACCATACAATGCTTCATGCGGTGACATTTTAATTGATATATGATATGAATGATTCAGAGTACTCAGTGCCGCCGGTATTGCAATATCCCAGTTGGGGTCTGATCCCCCTAGTGTTACCCTTAATATATTTAATATCTTCCTATTTGCTCTTTCCACTAGCCCATTCGACTCTGGGTGATATATCATGGTATTGATCTTCTTTATGTTGAGGAATTCACACAATGAGGTAAAAGTGATTATTAAATTCACCACCCGAGTCTGAGATTATCATGTGTGGAATTCCATGTTTACAAATGTAACACTCGTAAAACTTCCTAGCGCATTCAATCGCAGTTTTAGTTTTAAGCGCTATTAGTTCTGTATATCGAGTTAAAGCATCTATAATTACTAAGAGGTGCTTATTTCCTCTGTCTGACTCGTAAAATCCTGTTAACAAATCTAAATGTATTCTTTCAAAGGGTTGATTGGGAACAGGATAAGCTCCTAGGCTGACAGGTGTTTTCGTATGCCCTTTGTTTTCCTGACATGTGCGACAATTAGCTATGTGTCTTTTTATATCTGTAAGCATTGTATGCCAATAAAACAATGATTTGGCTTTCTGTGACATTAATGAGAACCCAGGGTGTCCATGTAATGGATTTGAATGCAACCAATTCAGGACAGTGGAAACAAGTGAGTTTGGTACTACTACCTGGTCGTTAGTTACATGTGGTGTATTGCGGGTTTTCCTTGTCACAGTCCTACACAGAATATTATCTTTGATTACATAATTCTGCTGCTTATACTTTATATATTCTTTTTCTTTATGATTGCCTTTCAAAGCATTTATAATTGTTTCTATTTTCTGATCTTTTCTTTGCTCAGTCTGTAACAATTCAGCACTCCAGCCTAAATCTTCTTGTTCAGATATTGTTTTTACAATAGGCATGGATGTTGATATATCTATTAATTCAGCTAAAGACTCCGTACAAGATGACACTGGGTTGCGTGATAATGCATCCGCAATGATATTTGCTTTCCCAGGTAAATACCCGATTCTTGCGCCAAAATCTTGAATGATTAAATGCCACCGAGTTCGTTTAGGGCTGTGATTGAAGCCTTTAAAGAACTCTGTTAGTGGTTTATGGTCAGTAAGAACCTTAACGGGATAACCGTAAATTATGAACTTAAAATGCACTAGCGAATTAACAATAGCTAGTCCTTCCTTGTCTATTACTGCATACTTACTTTCGGAAGTTCTCAATTTTCGAGAATAGAAAGCTATCGGGAAAAACTGTTTATCATATTGCTGAAGCAATACCCCTCCTACTCCTAAGTCTGAGGCGTCTGTTGCAATGAAGAATTCCTTACCGAAGTCAGGAAATTTTAAGATAGGAGAACTACACAGTTCATCTTTCAAAGTATTAAACGCCTGTTGATGTTGCTCAGACCATATGAAATCTATGCCCTTCTTCGTAAGATCAGTTAAAGGAGCGGCTATTATTGAATAGTTGCGTATAAAACGCCTGTAATATCCACTACAACCCAGAAATTGCTGTATTCCCTTGACATTAGTAGGTATGGGAAAATTACGTATAGCCGACACCTTATCATGGACTACTTTAAGACCTTGGCTTGACACCATGAAACCCAAATATATTAATTCTGTTTTGAAAAATTCACACTTACTAATCTTTACCCTTAAGTTATGTTGTCTTAATCTCTGTAGTACTAGTTCTAACTTCCGTAGATGTTCCTCTAAGGTGTTGGAAAAGATTACAAGATCATCCATATAGGCATGCAATATATCCCCTAACAAGTCTCCAAACACTATGTTAATCATTCTTGTAAATGTTATAGGAGCACAACGTAAACCAAAAGGCATCCGTAAAAATTCATAATGTCCCCTGGCTGTGCTGAAGGCTGTGTATGGGATACTATCTTCTTCTAATGATATCTGGTGAAAGCCTTTAAGTAAGTCCAAACTGGTAAAATATTTATTCTGACCTAACAAAGACAAAATATCGTCAGTACATGGCACTGGGAATCGATCAGGGATCGTTTCCTCGTTTAGACGACGAAAGTCGACGCAGATACGCCATGTTCGATCTTTTTTCGGTACAACTATTAAAGGAAAATTATAAGGGCTATTTGATTTTCTAATGACTCCTTCCTCTAACATTTTGCATTCTGGAATTTCATAGGGAGTCTGTACGAGGGTACATATATAATTTTCTGTTTGTCTTTTAACCTTATTTGATGCTCGATCACATCTGTTTTTCCTAAGGATCCATCCGTAGTGGAAAAGACATCTGTATATTTATTTAAAAGTTCAAAAATTTTCTGCTTAATTTCTTCGTCTTGAATGTCCTTACTGACTTTATTTTTAATAGATCGTAAAAGGGATTCATCCGCAACTGATTGAGAGTGATTGATTTCAGCAACGGTAAGAATACGATGTTTATAAACTTCTACATCCAGGATATGTTGATTTTTGTGAATTACTAAAGTGTTATTTAAATGATTACAGACTTCGATATTACATTGCTGATGTGAGCCTACTGTATAAATAGCTTGTGTGACAGACAATCCGTTGGTTTTCAAAGTATCGGAAAGGATTAATATTTCAGATCCCGGTAGTGTTTTCTTTATTTGCACTATTAAATTCGAAGGTATGTTTGGTTCGATATATTGCGTGCAAGATGATATTACGGGTGAACGAGAATTCTGCTGGGTCGCGTATATTATTTCTTTATTAGTGAGACAAGTTATTGGTTCTTCAACGTACGTTACGGTTACATTTGTCGTCTCCTTTTTATCCAAAACTGACTTTAAAGTATTAGAAGACTTATAGAATTTCCCTTTGATATACACGCCGTGCTTTGCAGGAGCTAAGATAATGTTTTGATTTCCCATAGATGGGTATCCTATAATTACAGCTGGATACATATTAATGTTTTTCACAACAACAAATGTATCGGCAAACGTGCGATTACCGACTCTGAACTGAACGTGAGTTATGCCTATGACGTTTAATTCATTATTTCCTATACCTGAAAGTCTAATTCCTGATTTTTCAATCGGAAAGTTCGAAAACAACAAATGATGCGTCTTCAAATCCATAATATTACGTGGACTACCAGAGTCAAAAAATAACGTAAAGGATTTGTGTTCTAAATTTACAGCATATAAGGTTGGCCGTAACTCATTTTGGCTTATTATTGTATGAATACGTTGCAAATCTACGGGAGCATGCACTGTTTTACTTAATTCGGCCGTGTGTTTCATAGGAAAATCTATTTTCTCACAATTATCTGATAAAACATTAAATTGATTATTCAATACTATTGATGTTGACATAAATGACCTTGACCCAACATCACTCTCTTCCCCTCTAGAGTTAACTATGTGGTATTTGCTTTGCTCTGCACATTCTGAAAATTAGGCTGACTTTGCGAGGTCTGGTTTGACGGCCCAGGCTCAGCGATATTTGAAGAAGTGTTTGTTTGTTTCGGGCTCTGAACTGCATTGACATTTTGTTGTTTCTTTTTATTGTTAAAATGAGGATTTTTCTTTTTATTTCCATATGGAACTGACTGTGGAATTGACTGTGTATTTCTAGGATATTGTTGTGTCTTACGCGCGTAACATTGACTATAAGAATGTGATCCTGTGTTGTGAACTGAACAAAATTTCGTTCTACAGTCTGCGCTTATGTGACCTTGACGTTTGCAGTTGTAACACGTCACTCCCGCTACTGGATTATTAATTACGTTCACTGTTTGTGGTTTTGTTTCATTCTTAGCAAAAACTTGAGTTAACACGGGATCGAGATCTGGACACTTGGACATGTGTTTCTTTATCTGTTTATAGACATCCAATTCCGTACTTGCAGGCATTAACTTCTTATCAAAGCACCGCACT
>NC_090753.1:96554575-96559575 GCF_036898095.1 Palaemon carinicauda | reverse complement strand
TTATAGATTACAAATGATTCCCAACATAATTCATCTTTTCTTGACCATTTTCATAGCCACCGCGGATTAGTGATAGTGTGATCGCTCACAGATAATCACCCTAGTATGGGTGGCCCTGGCTATTACATCTTTGATGATCATGTCGATACACAAACCCTTTTATCACGTTAAGGTATCCACACTCAGAAAGGACACAAACATACACGTGTGTATGGATATATGCATATATATACACATTTCAAAATAAGCCATATATAATAATACATTAAAGTCTGGATTCTCTTAATGACCTCGGGATCAGAGCCCCAGGCGAAATCACTCAAAGACTATAGTATCAGACCGGCCGGGATTTGAACCCTGGTCCAGGATACCTGCATGCCAGTTTAAATGTGCAAAAATTTATCATATACACATGTGTATATATACACACATGTGTAAATACACACACACACACACACACACACACATATATATATATATATATATATATATATATATATATATATATATATATATATATATATATATATATATATATATATAGTCCAGTAGGAAAAAAAGAAGAAAATAACTAAATACTATGAGAAGTAATAAGTTGAAATAAAATATTTAAAAAACAGTAACATCATGAAAACATATAGTTCATAATAAAGAGACTTCTGTCAGCCTGTTCAACATAAAAACGTTTACTGCAAGTTTGAACTTTTGAAGTTCTACCTATTCAATTATCCGATTAGGAACACCATTCCATAAATTGGTCAAATTTGGAATAAAACTTCCAGAATACTGATTAATATTGAGCTTCAGGATGAAGAAGGCCTGACTATTAGAATTAACTGCATACCTAGTATCACAAACCGAGTGGAACGGTCCAGGAAGATTGAATGTACAGGAATATCAGAATTATGCAACAAACATGAGCTAATTGAACGACGGTGCCAGATATTAATACCTAGATCAGGAATAAGAAATTCAATAGACCATAAGTTCTTGTCCAAATAATTAAGATGAGAATCCGCAGCTGAAGACCAGACAGGACAACAATACTTGAAACAAGTTAGAATGAATGGATTAAAACACTTTAGAATAAATTTTTCTGAGAAAATCTTAAGAGGCTTTCACAATAAGCCATTTTTTTGTGCAATTGACAAGACACAGACCTAATGTGTTTCTCAAACGTAAATTTGTTGTCGAGAATCATACAAGATGTCATATGAGTCGCACAGAGTAATGAAACATTATCAATGCTGAGATCCGGATGTTGAGGACCCACTGGCCTTGACCTACTTACAATCATATTTTGAGTTTTGTTAGCATTCAACTTCATGCCCCATAACATGCACCATGCACTAATTTTAGCTGGATCTCTATTAAGGCATTCATCAATCCCAAATATACATTTAGGAGATGGTATTGCTGGAAAGAGTGTAGCATAATCTGTATATGCAGCTAGCTTGTTTTCTAGGTTAAACCACTTATCTTGTGTATTTAGTATAGAAAATAATGGGTCAAGAATACTAACCCGAAGACCACCAGAAAACACATTCCTATACTCACCATAGTGCCTATCAACAACAACTCTTTACGATCTATAACTTAAAAATTCAATAATGATGCTAAGAAACGACCCACCCACTCCCAAATGTTTGAGTTTGAAAACAAGGGCTTCATGATTAATATTGTTAAAGGCAGCACTAAAATCAAGGCCAATCATACGAGCTTCCAGACCACAATCTAGGGATTTTGTACAGCATTGGAGATTGTAAGAAGGGCATCACATGCTCCAAGGCCTTTACGAAAACCAAATTGGAAAAGAGGGAACAGATGATTACCTTTGGCAAACCTACTAAAACATTTTGCCAAAAGACTTTCAAAAACTTTAGGTAATATGGGATTTATGGAAATGGGGCAGTAATCAGTTGGACTTGACCTACCACAAACACGTTCAGAAAGTGGAGTAACATTACCAATTCTCCAACAAGTGCTAAAAGCTCCTCTTCTTGCTAACTCTCGTAAAATGATAGATATCATTGGAGCTAAGAAATCAGCAGTCTTTTAAAAAATAAAGGAAAAAATACCATTTGGGCTTATACCTCTATAAGCATCAGAGTCCATAGAAAGTATTAATTTCACAATATCGAAAAGCTAAACTAGTAAGTTTTGCCTCAGGAAAATAGGATTGAGGAAGATCTAGTTTCTCATCACTGCTTACTGGCAAAGACATCAGCCAAAAGGCGTAAGAGGAGATGATAAATGATAATGATGGTGATCATACATATACATATACATATATATATATATATATATACATATATGTATATATACATATATATACATACATACATATATATATATATATATATATATATATATATATATATATATATATATATATATATATATATATATATATATATATATATATATATATATATATATATATATAGGCTCAGGCCATGTCGTCCTGATGGAAGTTCCTAATAGGTAGCTTTCTAGGGTATATTTGACTACAGTGATATTCCCAGAGAATTTTTTCTTAAGGTATCCAGAATTCTAACTCCTGGAGCAAATATCCCTAAATAATCTCACAGGGATATCGCATATCAGAGGACGTATTCTTGACACGTCACATAGCTATCTTCGCCCCGAACAGTATTAACGCTTCGAGGGGGATATAGTGACAAGAATCCAAAACGAGAATGAAAAGAGCCGCTCATAAGGCATCTCTCCTATTACGTTTCCAGTGTGTATCTGATGAAGGCGGTGGCGCCCTCTTTATTCCTTTTCGTGTAGCTCAACTACTCGGTGTTTTCCCTTGTGTTCTCTCATTATTTTGTATTTAATACAACTTTTTGATGACTTCTCCAGCCTCTTTTGCCTCTGGAAAGTTGAGTATTATCTTTACTATGTATAAATGTAAGCTTTTGTCGTTCTGAATTAAATCAAAAGTGATATTAACGTAAACAAGAGCTGTTGCCTACCGGAGGCATCCTGGATGCTATCGCTTGCTATTTATGGGTCATTTAGTTAGATAGAGCGACGTTCCCGGTTGGTTATACTTTGATAATCTAGGTATTTAGCTCCTTTTGGAATGCTTGAATTATACCGTCAGTTTTTAGTTCGATGATTTCGACAAGGGTCGAGGTACAGATCTTGCCCTTCGCGAGGCTTAGTAGCCTAGGCATCTGGCCCTAGTACTTTCATGCACGATATAAGTTTTTTTTCCGAGTGTTATATTATTGAAGCTATAGGCAAATATTTTACACATGTAAGATATTGTTGAATGTTTTTTCCAAGATTGCATACGCGAGAGTTTCGGTTAGGTAATCGATTCTCACCTTACCTAGTCTAGTAATCTAGGTACAGTAGTATACTTTCGCACATCCCCGATTGTTCTTTTCTCCTCTGGAGGCTAAGTTCAATCCCTCTCTCTCTCTGTAAGCCCTCGGCTTAATCCTAGTGGTTCTATCTGTATAATAATTCAGGTATAACTATTCTAGTATATGTCTGTCCTGACCTGATAACCAGAGTGAATGGCTTTTTGGGTTAGGGCAGAACATCAGAGTTTCTAGTCTGTGGTCTGCTTCTTCCTAGCATAGAGAATGAGTCTCCTTTGCTAGGTTAGGGGCGGACACAGGAAGCTTTGCTTCTCTAGTCAATGTTGGAAGGATTCTGTAAGAGATGATTCCTTCCTCTAGTGGCCTAGCAGACTGTCCTGTGTTGTTTTTCTCAGGCTGGAGAATGAGTTCTCTCTGTTGCCCGGCGAAATAACTTCACTTAACTTTGTTCTGGTTGGGAGGAGGATAGCAAGTATTGCCAGTCTTCCTCCTTGATAGACAATTCTAGGTTAGGATGAGCTTCCCTAACTGCTGAGTGTCTCTCTTGCTAGAACGAAGTCTATAGGACCTTATCCCTTCCCCACCTCTCTTTCTTTTATTTTCTTTTGGCCGCAGTCCTACTTCCGTACCTAGTGTAGGTTAGGATGGAGGACCGGCTTAGCTCTCTGCCGGCTGGCATTACGTGTCGGCCGACAAAGACCCTTTGTTCTTTGTAGAGTGAACCCCAGACCTCCCTTGGTCTCCCTTCCATGGCTGCTGGTAGAGCCCGGCAGGCTATGGATTCTTTGGAAGCCTGAATGCTACATTCTCCCCTTCCATAAGTTCACTCTTTCTGGATGGAAGGTCGTATGGCAATGCCGCCTTATAACCTTACATCCATACTGTTTCTCTGACTATTGTGTTGCATCCCTAACCCGGCTGCCAGCTTAACAGCCGACAGCCGGGCAGGTGGAGGTTCTCTGGTTCTTGGCTACTGTCGGCGGGCATGGGTATTATTACCTTTGCCTGCCGGCAGTGGAAACACAGCCCAAATCTGCTGGCCACTACGATTAGCGGCCGGGAGCCGGGTATTAGTGTTTTCAGCCGTCGGCTGGCAATGATTGGCGGCCGGCACAAAGTCGCGAATCAGTGGGCTGCTGCCCTATTAGTTAAAGAATATATCTTTGAATTATACAGGGGTAGATGCCGACCGGCACGTGGAGGCGCACGCCGGCATATACCGGCGCGTGCTACCCGGCATAACAGCATGCGATATACAGTAGTTGCTATATTTGTAGTGTAGTACACACTGCATTAGCAGAAACTGCTGTACAGAGCTTGTGATAAAGTTCTTCATCATACTTAATGTTATCTTGTACAGCCTTTTGTTAAGACCGTACAATATATAAAAAGTAAGTTCTTTCTGTATTCTTTCTATCCCGTATATTAAAACTATCTCAAGATGTGAACTACACCTTAAATTTCCATTTAGGAAATTACATAAGGTATTCTAGAACAGAATTAACCTTAGTTTTAATATCTCGGGAGGTTTCAGCAATTGACTAAACAGAAAATACAGGTATGTGTCTTTCATTCTTTCTTTTATAGCTTTTCTATATAAGCTAAGTGTCTCAATATAAGTGGAAGCCTTCACTTGATACTCATGGATTTTTCTTCTCTTTA
>NC_090753.1:96527075-96547075 GCF_036898095.1 Palaemon carinicauda | reverse complement strand
TTAAAAGTATCTCAAGGTGTGAACTACACCTTAAATTTCCATTTAGGAAATTACATAAGGTATTCTAGAACAGAATTAACCTTAGTTTTAATATCTCGGGAGGTTTCAGCAATTGACTAAACAGAAAATACAGGTATGTGTCTTTCATTCTTTCTTTTATAGCTTTTCTATATAAGCTAAGTGTCTCAATATAAGTGGAAGCCTTCACTTGATACTCATGGATTTTTCTTCTCTTTACAGGAGGACCATCCGAAGTGCGCGAGTGTGTTCTGTAATGTCCGCAGTAAGAACTTCTGTGGACATCAACTTTGCAGGAGGCATGTACCATGCGCAGCCTCCAGAGGTGATCTCCGCTATTGGGACCCCCAGGTTTGTACAGTTTATTCTAACCAGATTACCGAGGCTTTTGACGACCCTAAGTCGACGGAGTCAAGGGATGCTGCCAGGGAAATTTTACGATCCTGGGTAAGGGGTTTTCAAAAAAACACCTCAGACCCCTACCTTCCAAATGAGAAGATGAAGGACTACCTTTTCCTTAAAACATCGGCTGATGCAATCATCCCCCAGCCTCAGGTGGAGATACCAACTGCCCAGAATCCAGTTGATTCTGAAGTCTCTGCCACCCTTCAAGACATCCAATTGGACTATAGGATGTCGGAGGTGTCGGATTCTACTGAGAAGGACCTTCAAGGAGAAGGTCAGGAGGAGGAGCTGTTCCAGGCTCCTCAAGTAGAAGAGGAAGAAATCGACGAAGTGTCTGTTATATCGGTTCCGGACCCAGAACCTGTTCCTTCTACATCGTGTGCTATCCCAGATGATCTGGGAAGGACTCTTTCTTCCATTGTTGAGATGATCAAATGAATTCAAAGGAAGAATGATGAGAAGGAAGCTACAATGAAACTGGAGATACGTAGACTTGTAGCATCACGTGGGCCCCAGAAGCGTCTCAGCGTGAAGGATCTCCCTTTGTGCTCGGATACCAATCCTTGGAGGTATGCTGAACACATGCCAATGACAACTGGGAAGATCATGATCTCAGAAAAGTTGGGAGCAATTCCGCTGGAATAGGTGGAATTTTGCCCCAACAAAGATTCTTATCCGGACTGCTATGTCTGTCTTAGGAAGGAGCCAGCCTCAAAGGAGGAGACGGAGCCGAAGGAGGTCATATTTTTTTACCATAGTAAAGCTCAGACGTTACTAGCGAGCTCGATGAAAGAGAGGGGCTTCACTAACTCAAAGGTGCCTGCCTTGAGTATGAAGCTTCCCTCCTTTGTGGCCTCTCTTACCAGAGCCTTTCCCTTCATGGAAAAGGGATATAAGGCAGCCTTAAAGGCGGTGGAGGCAGGGAAACCATGCCCCTCCTTGGAGGAGTGAAAGCCGTTATCTCTGACCTTGCCCTTCGACCAAGAAGACTGGAAGGACGTATACTTTACCTTCTCAGTCGGGAAGCTGATATTACTGAACGCCAGTTCTGTGAGGTACTTCCAAAACTGTCGGATGTTCTCTTGCGTAGGGAGCAAGAGACAAAAGAAAGACTTGCGGCATCGATGTCGTTGCAAACGGCACTAGAAACGATGGCGAGTGACCCCAAGAACCAGGACATGTTCATGGTTGTGGCTAAAACCCATCTGGCCACAGTTATGAAGGATCTCTATAGCTTTAATAAAGTTAGGAGAGCCTGTAGAGAGTTCGTGTTCGCCTCGGCTGTGGTGAGGCACGAACCAAGGAAACTGATTTCCTCTCGTATTTGGGGTAAAGACCTCTTTCCCAATGAAGTGGTTAAAGAGGTAGTAGACAAGACCACCATAGAGAATAGGAACCTTCTCAAAAAGTGGGGCTTAGATCTTAAGAGAAAGTCTTCTCCGGATGAAGGTCCCAAACCCAGGAGGAAGAGAAAAAGGCCTAGGCCATCCTCTCGGCCGGCTAAACCCTACCGACAGCAACATCATCAACAACTTCCTGTGACTGCAGTGCCTCAGATAGTGGCACAACCTCCAACCAAGTACCAGCTGGTACCTCAACAAGTGGCGACAGTTGCCAGTTTTTAACCCAACCTTCGAAAGGCAGACTTCTTCCTTTCGTTCGAGAGCTAGAGGAACAGCCAGAGGTTCTTCTAGACGCCCTTCAAGAGGAAGGGGATAAAGGGGAGGATGCAGTGAAGGAGGCAAGGCCTCAGGTCCACAACATCAGAAGTAAGATACTTCCAGTAGGAGGAGACTACAGCTATTTAGGGATCGTTGGACCTTCGATCCCTAGGCCCACAGCCTAATTAAAAATGGACTAGGTTGGAGCTGGAGCAGTCCTCCACCTCAATTTCCTCAATTCTTCCAACACTCATCCCCCGTTCTGGAAGAATATGTCCTAGAACTCTTAGACAAAAGAGTAATCCGGAAAATTAAGTCCATAAAATTCCAAGGAAGGCTGTTTTGTGTTCCAAAGAAGGACTCAGAAAAACTCCGAGTCATTGTAGACTTGTCGACACTCAAGTTCACAATGAGCTACAAGTTCAGAATGGTTACGCTTCAGTACATAAGGACCCTACTGCCCAGAAGGGCGTATGCTGTCTCTATAGCCTTGTCTGACACTTATTGGCACGTTCCAGTTAATCGCCTCGCCTCCTACCTAGGCTTCAAGTTACATAGAAAACTTTACGCCTTCAGAGCCATGCCTTTCGGGCTAAACATAGCCCCAAGGATTTTCACGAAGCTCGCAAACGCAGCCACCCATCAATTACGCTTAAAGGGGGTCCAAGTAGTAGCCTACTTGGACGACTGGCTGGTGTGGGCAGCATCCAGGACAGAATGCATGCAAGCTTCTAAGATAGTGATCCAGTTCCTGGAACATCTGGTATTCAAGATCAAAATCAAAAAGTCTCGACTTTCTCCAGTTCAAAAATTTCAGTGGTTGGGAATCCACTGCAATTTAGAGTCACATCGACTTTCCATTCCTAGTAAGAGAGGAAAGAAATAGCAGGATATGTCAAGAGACTATTGAAATCCAAACGGATATCAAGACGCGAACAGGAGAGAGTGCTGGGCTCTCTACAGTTTGCTTCGTTAACAGGTCCAGTGCTAAGAGCACAGCTTAAGGATGCAACAGGAGTCTGGAGAAAATATGCATCAGACGCACGAAGAGATCTAATAAGACCACTACCGACTAGACTGCGAACGCTTCTCAAGCCGTAGTCCAATACCAAGCAATTGAAGAAATCAATACTTCTTCAACCTCTTCCCCCATCAGTAACTATCCACACAGACGCTTCAAAGGAAGGCTGGGGAGGTCACTCTCATCAGATGAGAGTCCAAGGAGCTTGGTCCAATCTTTTCAAGTAATTTCACATCAACTTTCTAGAAGCCATGGCAGCACTTCTGACACTAAAGGAAGTTTCTCCTCGCCACTCGACCCACATAAGACTGGTTCTAGACAGCGAGGTGATAGCGAGATGCCAGAATCGACAAGGGTCTAGGTCACCTCAAATCAACCAAGTGATGTTGGCCATATTCCGTTTGGCGGAAAGGAAGAAATAGCACCTGTCAACAGTTCACATTCAAAGGTTCCGCAATGTGACAGCGGACGCTCTATCCAGGTTTACACCAATAAAGTCAGAATGGTCCCTTGACGCAGGATCGTTCTCCTTCATCTCGAGTCAAGTCCCAGAGATGCAGATAGACCTCTTTGCGATGAAAGACAACAAGAAAATAGATCGTTACGTGTCCCCATACAAGGATCCGCTAGCGGAGGCAGTGGACGCTATGTCCCTGGACTGGAACATATGGTCCGGTATTTATCTGTTCCCTCCCCACAACCTCCTTTTGAAGGTCCTCGATAAGCTGAGATACTTCAAAGGGAAAGCAGCAATAGTGGCCCACAAGTGGCCAAATAGTGTGTGGTTCCCTCTGGCATTGGAACTGCAACTAAAATTCGTACCGCTACCGGATCCATCCCTGTCTCAGCGAGTACAGAAGTCGACTGTCTTCGCTTCATCACAGAAAAAACGGAACCTACATTTCATGATTTTTTCTCCTTAATGATGAGAAAAAGATTCGGTGTTAAAATTAAGTTCAGACTTTTGGAGGAAACCAGAAGACATGAGGCTTCAGGGAAGAAACAGATATCCCTTGTCAAGGCGAAGAAACCAAAAGAAATCTAGACAGATTCCTATTTATCATTCTTCATTCACCTTCATGGGCTAGGTTTAGCAGCCAACACAATTCTTTTGTTCAAGTCTGCCTTGACAAGACAGATACCATATGCCTTACAGGTCGACCTTTCTAACGACATTCTTAATGAACTACAAAGGCCCATGCTAGGCTTAGCCCTTCTGCGCCTCCATGACCCTTTGCATGGTCAGTAGATAAGATTCTTCATTGTGTATAAATAATGAACAATGAGGAATGCGCTTAGAGGGCCTTGAATTTTGAGTCATATTTCTGCTTGTACTCGCTTTTGGGGCCAGATTTAGTGAAATAGTGGCTCTCTCTAGAGAGGAAGGCCACGTCCAGTTCTTGGAGGGAGAACTGAATCTATTTCCAGACCAAAAATTTCTTGCCAAGAACAAGCTACCCACCAACAGGTGGGGTCCCTAGAGAATCTGCCCTCTGAAGGAAGATGCATCTCTATGTCCAGTGGAGTGCCTAAGGTCAATCTTCATAGAACTTCAGACTTTATGGGACGACAGCTGTTCAGAAGAGAAACCCTGGGTTCAAAGTTTACTATAACTAAGGGCGCAACTCACCCGTGTTATTCGCAGAACGGATCCAGACAGTACACCCGTTAGTCATGATCCGAGGAAAGTTGCCTCTTCCATAAAATTTCTTTAATTATATGGACTTTGAACATCCTTGTTTTTACACCGGATGGTAGTCACCCAAGGTGTTCTTTACGCACTATGCGAAGCTAGTGGAGCAACTTAAGAATTCTGTGGTAGCAGCAGGTAGAATTCTTTAACCTTCTGTTTTAAATCTGCGAGGAACAGTGTAATTAATTTGGGACGATTAATTAAGAGGGTGCGTGTGTAGTCACTGTATGTTACTACACACTGAGCGATAGGCCACGAAAGTGTCCTTACAAACTGTTCCATTGTCGTTGGTGAACTATAGCATAATGCCGACACTTGTGCCAAGCGTTTTTTACGCTAGTGTAAAGTAACAGTATACAGACTATATCATTATTCGTAATAATTCATTTGAAGTGGCAAATCTGTTTCCTAGTAGACGAAACAATATTTTCTGTTGGCTGTTTTTCTTTATGCTTTGACGCATATCATCCACGCTTTATAAATTTTATAAATGTTGATCTGATATGTACGTTTATTAAATTTTAATAAACTAGTTCATAGTCTTATTTGCCCACACTCATTCTATTAGAAATGTACTGAGCATTAAGATTAAAATATGGATATTTTTATCATGGTATGTCTTTTAAGACTGTTCCCTGATTCAAGCAAAAGTCCACTCACTCTAACCCTTCCTTGGAAGGGTTGACGTGGTACCCTAACGGGATAGTGGCAAAGAGGCAAAATTTGTTCCTATGCGGATACAACCATTATCAAACAGTTTATAAGAGTAGTCATATTGGGGAAGGTGTCATAAATTCATACTGAGATTGGTGACTCTTATAAAAACTTTGCTTTATATTGTATAGGGCGAGACCACTATACAAGCTTGTCATTTTGTCATCCATAATTATTATGTACTCCTCGAGACTTTTTCCAGAGTCTAGTACGACTCTTCCCTGTAGGGGGCAGGAAGCACTAACATAGTTCATGCTTAGATGAAATGATGTATGACAGTAACATCATAGGTCTCCAGGTCTAGACGGACTAGGAAAATACTTTCTTGAGAGTACGGCACATATTGAGAATCCAAAGATACAGTAATGCTCTAGTAAACTTCCATCAGGACGACATGGCCTGAGCCCAAAAAACGGATTTTGAACAAAGCTAAAAATCTATTTTTGGGTGAGGTAGCCATGTCATCCTCATCCTGATGGACCCGCCCTTCCTTTTATTGTAAAAGGGCTTATTGACCCTTCCCTATAATACAGTATCTGTAACACCTCGTATATCGCTACAAGGAATAAAGAGGGCGCTACGGCCTTCATCAGATACACACTGGAAACGGAATAGGAGAGATGCCTTATGAGCGGCTCTCTTTTCATTCTCGTTTCAGATTCTTGTCGCTGTAACCCCTCGAAGTGTTAATACTGTTCGGGGTGAAGATAGCTATGTGACGTGTCAAGAATACGTCCTCTGATATTATGCAATATCCTTGTGAGATTATTTAGGGATATTCACTCCAGTAGTTAGAAATTTGGATACCTTAAGGTAAAATTCTCTGGGAATATCACTGTAGTCAAATATACCCTAGAAAGCTACCTATTAGGAACTTCCATCAGGACGACATGGCTACCTCACCCAAAAATAGATTTTTCGCTTCGCTCAAAATCCGTTATATATATTACATATATGTGTATGTATGTATGTATATATATATATATATATATATATATATATATATATATATATATATATATATATATATATATATATATATATATATATATATATATATATATATATATATATATATATATATATATATATATATATAACTATTAGACAATGTCTTAGTAGCGTCTAAAAGTGAAAATAGTTTCTCTCCGGATAGACCGTCCTGCAGATAGATTTTAGTGTAACAGCAGAAGTACATCTACTTTTCTCCATTTATTGTTTGGTGTCAACATGTGTTTCGGATCACTTCGTAACCTTTCTTCAGGACTAGACTACAGTGAGTTTAGGAACTACACTTTAATAAAGGTTATGCATGCTGGCCTATATATTCATGAATTATTTTATATTTCTACTCTACATTCTTTATTGGGCCCAAAAATACTAATTTTCACAAAATATAGCCTTATTAAAGCTGCTATTTCAATTTCATCTTTCTAGAAGACTTAATTTATCCAGTTAAACGTAACCCAGAGGAGACGAAGAGAACAAAAACAATGATAAACTGCACAAATAGAATAATGACGCTAATCAAAGTCTTCATTATTCCCATTATAAAGATAATACCAGTAAGTTAAATAATAGCCAAAGTCCGTCGACTTTTCTTTTGGGTACGCTGATGGCTCCAGAGAAATTACCCCTAATTATTTGGAGGTAAACATCCAGTTAATCTTGGGCCCGTGATTAAAGCTCGACATTTTCTGCCCGCTGCAAAATGAAGGTGAAGGGAAAAATGAAATGAAAAATATCGCAAATCCTTTTGGATATGAGAGAGTGAATTTCTGAAATAATTTTGGTACTTCTTTTTTTTGGCACCTTTTGTCCTCTCCGTTATTTTTGTATCTTTTAAGAGGATGTTTTGTCATTGTTTCTCGGTTTCATTTATATTATAGCATAGAATAATCGTTCATTTTTTTCTCCATAAATGTCTTTTGGTCATTTCCTTGTTCTCTTCTTATCCGCTTTTTATACTTAGGAAGCATTATAACGTGAATGTATAACAAATACATTTTTACTATAATAAAAAGTATTTACAACATCTGTCAATGACTTTACTTCTATCTTTCATATTGTTCAATACTGGACAGAGAAGAGTTTTTTAGCAAAATAAGTATACTTCACTTCTAAAACTAATTTGTTATTAAATCTTGTCAAAGAAACTGTTGATGAAACCTGTAGAGAATCGAGATCAACCCTTGCTGACGAGTGTTTGAAGCTATATATATATATATATATATATATATATATATATATATATATATATATATATATATATATATATATATATATATATATATATATATATATATATATATATATATATATATATATATATATATATATATATATATATATATATATAAACAATTGCAGCTCACAAGGGCCTTAGACATGCCCTAGTCCTATGTGGAGTTTGGCCTTTATCATCACCACGCTGGCCACCACAGATTAGTGATGGATGGAGACTTGTCTGATCACTCACAGCAAACCAACCTAGTTTGGGTGGCCCTGACTAGTACAGATATGCTGATCATGGCAATACACAAACCCTTTCACCACGTTAGGGTATACCCGCGTAATATGGTAATTTACTGGCATAAAATGCACATACATACATACATACATACATACATACTTTGCGATTTTTTTCTGAACAGTCACAAACCTCGATTGATATAATGAAAGTGTGACCTGTACTTTTTTTTCTATTGACAAGTGAGAACGCTATTTTGTTTTGAGAGCTTCAGCAAAACTGAGCCCTAATTCATATTAATATGATGTTGAAAAACGTAATAAAACGTCAATGGCTGTCGATGAGAAGGAAAAGCCCTCCCCTTAGCTTTTATGCAAATTTTCTGCATCAAACACAAGTTTCAGGAAATCGTCATATGACAAATCAATACGTTGCTCCTGGTCAGATGTAGACAGTGTGCTTGTGAAGTTATCACCAAATGAGCTCCTTATGCATTCGTATCCACATATTTCTACATCTTTGAAGTCAAATTAAAATTTCCACAGCAATGTTCAGTGGTTGGTAAACAATTAATTTCCACCTCGTGTGTTAGAATGTTAAAGAAATTTTTAAAAATGGAAACATGTCGAAAATTCTATTTTTTCCTTCCTTCTCCTTAACTATCTTTTTTTTTCCATAAATGGCCTTTTTTGTCACTATGTGAAACTATTCGCGTGAGACCCTTGCGTAAAATTATCCAGATGGGAAAGCTTCTAAAAAACCTTTTTTTTTTTTTGTGTGTGTGAAATAATCCTCAGTGAGCAAATCTTTTTTCACAAAGGAATATAGCAAATTTATTTTTAAGTTCATACACTTTCGAGTATTTTTTCATTAGATAGCCAGTTTGATTCAAAGTAATATAGGATGGCGGTGTCTTTGCACCAAAATCTTTACATGAATTTTCAAAGTCTTCCTCTTAACGGACTGTTCTTTATGTAATTAATCATGACAACCGCAAGTAACCTAATTCTTAATTCATGATTATAAAGCAAGGGAAACATTGCACCATACGAAGGATCTATTATTTCCGGTAATCAGTACAATTTTCATGTTTGCAAAATCTTACTTTCGTTATCGTTTATAATTGTTTAATTGCTTAATCCAGATTTGAAAGAGTTTATATATTTAGAAAAATAAATGTCATTTTCATATAAGAAATACTCTCAATATTTTGAAATTCTGAAATCCATCATAATTACTAGTTTTCAAATATAGCTATCGCCCTGATCAAGCCTTTGTGGACCCCCTTTGTAGCCATTCATGGCCCCCATTGTGCGTGTCTCCTACAGGCAGGAAACCACTGCCTCACCTAGCTAGTTAGAGAATGTTGGATTGCGAAATTCGATTACTGTTACCTTTCCCTCTACAGTTAATCTTCCAACTCCATACTTCTTTTCCCAGTTCCTTTCCCTCTACAGTTAAACCTCCAACTCCATACTTCTTTTCCAAGTTCCTTTCCCTCTACAGTTAATCCTCCAACTCCACACTTCTTTTCCCAGTCCCTTTCCCTCTACAGTTAATCCTCCAACTCCAATACTTCTTTTCCAAGTTCCTTTCCCTCTACAGTTAATCCTCCAACTCCACACTTCTTTTCCCAGTTCCTTTCCCTCTACAGTTAATCCTTCAACTCCATACTTCTTTTCCCAGTTCCTATAACCTTTCATGCTTCAAGAGACATGCTTAGAGACTAGAATAGAGAATGAATTATTTTTTTCAATATAAGGAAAACGAACATTTTAATTTCCTAGTTTGATTAAATAGTGTTCATCAATAGTGAGTCCAATCCTAAATTAACGGTCTGACCAGATGTGTGGTACCCAGTTAACCTGCTTTGTGAGCCAATTCAAATTTATTACCTTAGATTAGCCTGTAACATTTTTTCTTCCAGAACCTTTTCTTTTTACATTGCTTTACAGAAGGGAAAATACGTTCATGCCAGTTCTGGTTATCAATACCCGATAGAAAGCTTAATCCCCACTTGTTATATCTCCATGCAATTTTCCTAGCCAGACTGCTGGTGAAGGAAAATTATCAATTTTATTAATGGCACTCCAATAGCTGAAACTGTTATGTTATACTACTTATCCAGTTATGGGACTATCCGTAAAGTTCCAGTATTATATCAATAGGCGTGTAAATGATGTATTTCAAGATTATTATTTCCTTATTTTTTTTGGGGGGGGGATCTTTTTTTTGTCTTTACCTGTAGGTAAACTTCCTTTCCTCTCATGAGACACATTGCGACACCCTGTTCGAAAGTTATGGTTATTTCCACCCTACTCGAACTTAACAGGTACAGTATACTTTCAGATCATGGCAAATAATTGCCCTCTAGAATATATTTGATATTTTTTGGAGACCTAATGTTTGAAAGCATTAATATATCTAATATCAAACAATGTCACATGTAACATACCTAAAATTCAAAGATTATGATAATGATAAGTAGATTTTTACTTCAATTCGAAACCTGAATTCTCCATGATTGGGTGACTTAACAAAAATGTTTACGGAATACTCTTATATGAAGCCGCGTCTGACCGGAATGCCCCACCAATCTACAACCTCAACAAATCAACACTGTTAGATTTTTTTTTCTCAAAAGAAGGCAAAGCCTTGAATCCTGGACGGGGTAGAAGCTGTATTATAAAATTTACTATTCTTTAGGTTTTTATTCTCAAAGTTCAGTAATTTAATAAAAAAAAAATATTTTTGATCAATATCTAAAGGTATGAAAGTCACGTGTATTAGTAAACATCTCCCTCACACTCACTTTCATATCATAATATTCAAGAAGGCTGCTTTTGCAGTTCTTTATTCTCATCATAACTTAAGCAAATTCTTACGTTTAACTCACTGGATTTATCAATCCACCTGTCTTCAGGGTTTCATAATTCCTGGCGTAAAATTGATTTCCATTCTTTTTGGAACGTGGAAACCCCTCCTTAGTATAGGTTACCAATACAGTGGCCCCCCCCCACAAAAAAAAAAAAAAAAATAGCCATGCGACTTCTCTCACTATTCAGGTGTGCTTTTTACCGATATTTATAGAATTTCTGGGAAATCCGATATTTGGATTCCCATAATTTTCCCGGCCTGCAATATTTTTTCGCCCAGGCTTCAATTAGGGTGTATATCTCTTTTCAATAGGCGAGAAAGCCTAACAAACTACTTCTGTGAATCTAGATGTGATTTTACATTTTGCGCTTGGCTACTTATATCAATTTGCTTGGTAAATTTTCGATATGTTAATTTTGAACTATTTATTCTTTACCTGATTTGATCACCCTTGTATCAAACTTCACATTACAATGATTATCTTTTTTATTTGAGGATGTCTTTTGAAGCTTGGTCACAAAATGGATAATCTTTTTGTCATGTTCTATATCAATAAATTCATATTTTTTTTTATATATTCCTCATATTGATAATCAACACAATTGTGGATTGTGAGCTTCAAGCTACCAATCTGTTATATGGCCGTTAAATCATCATTTGCATTTTGAGTGATAATGAAATTAGTTGTTATTGAAAACTAAGGAGCAGTTTACTATAACTATTTCATTGGAAATGTTTTCATTTTTAGGTCATGTATATCTTCCAATTAACAAACGTGTCATGTGACAATGACTTCACTCATCGTGCGAATCATCAGTTAGTAATCTCGATTTCCTCATCCGAAACACTATTGTATATATTTATATATATATATATTTATATATATATATATATATATATATATATATATATATAATATATATATATATATATATATATATATATATAATATATATTATATATATATATATATATATATATATATATATATATATATATATATATATATATATATATATATATATATATATATATATATATATATATATATATATATATATGAATACGAATGTATGTATATATGTATTTGCAGATATACAAGAAATAGAGAAAGGTATACAAGATACTAACGCAGAAAATTAAACGCAGAAAGGACTGTTGAAGAGCAAACGGGTCTCAGGAAAAATATGGAAGTGTAGTTAATTGCCGGACGAGAAAGCTGTCCTGTGTTTATAGACTTGGTTGTTTTGAAGCTTTGACGAATGTGGAAAATAAAAGAGCCAGGGATGGGTCAAGCAAGTGTTTTAGAATTTTTAATGGTGATCTTTTGAAGATTAAAAAGAAAAGTTAGATGATGAACGATGAAAGACACCATGATTTTTGTTCGGGTTTGGGGAGAGGAATAATTGTTTTCCTATACAAAATGAAAAATTTTGCTGCTAAAAATTCTACGATTATATTGTTACCATCCTCCCTATGTTGATTTTCAGAAGATATGCCACTCACCGAAATTGGTATGCAGTATTATCTAATAGAATTATATTTCCTATCTTCAAGTTTGAATATTCATTGCTAAAACAAATGATGAAATTCTTTTTCTTCAAAGTTACAGAAAGATTTCCATAGTCAAATAGTTAAATGTGTGGATAATCAGAATTAAAACTAGGTGTAAATACTTTTTTGATGATCAAGTTAACAAAAGTATTGCTTCATTATTTACTTATTTCTATTAGACATTTCTAGCACATATTTGCTTCTATTTTCCAGTTTATTCTTTCCTCTCCACTTCTGTCCTACGTTTCTGTTTTTTTTTCTCTCTTTTTTTGCCTAAAACGTTCAAGTTTTTCTGTGTTGTCGCTGGGAGTGCAATAATCATAATCATAATCATAATCATAATGATAGTAGTAGTAGTAGTAGTAGTAGTAGTAGTAGTAGTAGTAGTAGTAGTAGTAGTAGTAGTAGTAATAATAATAATAATAATAATAATAATAATAATAATAATAATAATAAACGGATTTTGAGCGAAGCAAAAAATATATTTTTGGGTGAGGTAGCCATGTCGTCCTGATGGAAGTTCCTAAATGGTAGCTTTCTAGGGTATATTTGACTACAGTGATATTCCCAGAGAATTTTACCTTAAGGTATCCAGAATTCTAACTGCTGGAACGAATATCCCTAAATAATCTCACAGGGATATCGCATAATATCAGAGGACGTATTCTTGACACGTCACATAGCTATCTTCGCCCCGAACAGTATTAACGCTTCGAGGGGGATATAGTGACAAGAATCCGAAACGAGAATGAAAAGGGAGCCGCTCATAAGGCATCTCTCCTATTCCGTTTCCAGTGTGTATCTGATGAAGGCGGTAGCGCCCTCTTTATTCCTTGTAGCGATATACGAGGTGGTACAGATACTGTATTATAGGGAGGGGTCAATAAGCCCTTTTACAATAAAAGGAAGGGCGGGTCCATCAGGACGACATGGCTACCTCACCCAAAAATAGATTTTTCGCTTCGCTCAAAATCCGTTTTTGGGCTCAGGCCATGTCGTCCTGATGGAAGTTTACCAGAGCATTACTGTATCTTTGGATTCTCAATCAGTGCCGTACTCTCAAGAAAGTATTTTCCTGGTCCGTCTAGACCTAGAGACCTATGATGTTACCGTCATACATCATTTCATCTAAGCATGAACTATGTTAGTGCTTCCTGCCCCCTACAGGGAGGAGTCATACTAGACTCTGGAAAAGTCTCGAGGGGTACATAATAACTTATGGATGACAAAATAACAAGCTTGTATAGTGGTCTCGCCCTATATATTATAAAGCAAAGTTTGTATAAGAGTCACCAATGTCAGTAAGAATTTGTGACACCTTCCCCAAAGTGACTACTCTTAATAACTATCGGATAAAGGTTATATCCGCATAGTTACAAATTTGCATCTCTGCCGCTCTCCCGTTAGGGTACCACCTCAACCCTTCCTAAGGAAGGGTTAAGGAGAGTGAACTTTTGCTTGAATCAGGGAACAATCTTAAAAGACATACCATGATAAAAATATCCATATTTTAATCTTAATGCTCAGTACATATCTAATAAAAATATGCGTGGGCGAATAAAACGCAGGGTTCACTATGAACTAGTTTATTAAAATTTAATAAACGTGCATATAAGATCTACCTTTATAAAATTTATAAAAAGTGGATGATATCCATTAAAGCACAAAGAAAACAGTCAACAGAAAATATTGTTTCATCTACCATGAAACAGACTTTCCACTTCAATTGAATTAGTAATAATGCTACAGTCTGTATACTGTTTAATTACACTAGCGTAAGAAACGCTTGGAAACAAGTGTCCGTATTATGCTATAGTTCACCAACGTCAATGGAACAGTTCATAAGGACACTTTCGTGGCCTATCGCTCAGTGTGTAGTACACACAGTGACTACACACCCACCCTCTTAACTAATCGTCCCAAATTAATTACAATGTTCCTCGCAGATTTAAAACAGAAGGTTAAAGGATTCTACCTGCTGTTACCACAGATTACTTGAGTTGCTCCACCTGCTTCGCATAGTGCATAAAGAACACCTTGGATGACCACCAGCTGGTGTACGAACAAAGATGTTCAAGGTCCATATAAATAAGGAAATTTTATGGAAGAAGCAACTCCTCTCGGATCATGACTAGCGGGTGTACTGTCAGGACCCGATTTGTGAATAACAGGCGAGTTCGCCCTTAGTTATAGATAACTTTGAGCCCTAGGTTTCTCCTCTGAACAGCTGTCCTCCCATAAAGTCTGAAGTTCTATGAAGATAGACCTTTAGGCACCCCACTGGACAGAGATACATCTTCCTTCAGAGGGCGGATTCTCTAGGGACCCCACCTGGTGGTGGGTAGCATGTTCTTGGTAAGAAAATAGGGAGAGAAAATCATGAGATGTAGGTTTCTGGTTTTCTGCGATGAAGCGAAGACAATCGACTTCTGTACTCGCTGACACAGGGATGGATCCGGTAGCGGTACAAATTTTAGGAGTAGTTCCAATGGCAGAGGGAACCACACGCTGTTTGGCCACTTGTGGGCCACTATTGCCGTCTTCCCTTTGAAGGATCTCAGTTTGTCAAGGACCTTCAAAAGGAAGTTGTGCGGAGACAACAGATAAATACCGGACCCTCTGTTCCAGTCTAGAGACATAGCGTCCACGGCCTCCGCTAGCGGATCCTCGTATGGGGGCACATAAAGATCTATTTTCTTGTTGTCTTTCGTCGCAAAGAGGTCTATCTGCAGCTCCGGGACTTGACTCGAGATGAAGGAGAACGAGCCTGCGTTTAGGGACCATTCTGACTATTGGTGTAAACCTGGATAGAGCGTCCGCTGTCACATTGCGGAACCCTTGAATGTGAACTGCTGACAGGTACCATTTCTTCCTTTCTGCCAAACAAAAAATGGCCAACATCACTTGGTTGATTTGAGGTGACCTAGACCCTTGTCGATTCAGGCATCTCGCTATCACCTCGCTGTCTAGAACCAGTCTTATGTGTGTCGAGTGGCGAGGAGATACCTTCTTTAAAGTCAGAAGTACTGCCATGGCTTCTAGAAAGTTGATGTGAAATGACTTGAAAAGATTGGATCAAGCTCCTTGGACTCTCTTCTGATAAGAGTGACCTCCCCAGCCTTCCTTTGAAGCGTCTGTGCGGATAGTTACTGATGGGGGAGAAGGTTAAAGAAGTATTGATTTCTTCAGTTGCTTGGCATTGGACCACGGCTTGAGAAGGCTTCACAGTCGAGTCGGTAGAGGTCTTATTAGATCTCTTCGCGCGTTTGATGCATATTTCCTCCAGACTCCTGTTGCATCCTTTAGCTGTGCTCTTAGCAGTGGATCTGTTATTGAAGCAAACTGTACAGAGCCAAGCACTCTCTCCTCTTTGCGTCTTGATATCCGTTTGGATTTCAGCAGTCTCTTGACAGATCCTGCTATTTTCTACCTCTTCTTCCCAGGAATGGAAAGTTGAATGTGACTCCAAATTCCAATGGATTCCCAACCACTGAAATTTTTGAGCTAGAGAAAGTCGAGACTTTTTGATATTGATCTTGAATCCCAGATGTTCCAGGAACTGGATCACTATCTTAGAAGCTTGCATGCATTCTGTCCTGGATGCTGCCCACACCAGCCAGTCGTCCAAGTAGGGTACTACTTGGACCCCCTTTAGGCGTAATTGACTGACGGCTGCGTTCGCGAGCTTCGTGAAAATCATTGGGGCTATGTTTAGCCCGAAAGGCATGGTTCTGAAGGCGTAAAGTTTTCTATGTAACTTGAATCCTAGGTAGGAGGAGAGGTGGCGATTAATTGGAACATGCCAATAAGCATCAAACAAGTCTATAGAGACAGTATGTGCCTTTTGGGCAGTAAGGTCCTTATGTGCAAGTGTGAGGATTCTGAACTTATAGTTCATTATGAACTTGTTGAGTGGCGACAAGTCTAGAATGACTGAGTTTTTCTGAGTCCTTCTTTGGAACACAAAACAGCCTCCCTTGGAATTTGACGGACTTAACTTTCCGTATCACTCTTTTGTCTAAGAGCTCTCGGACGTATTCTTCCAGAACGGGGGTTGAGTGTTGGGAAAATTGAGGTAATTGAGGAGGAGGGCTGCTCCAACTCCAACCTAGTCCATTCTTTATTAGGCTGTGGGCCCAGGGATCGAAGGTCCAGCGATCCCTAAATAGCTGTAGTCTCCCTCCTACTGGAAGCATCTCACTTATGCTGTTGTGGACCTGAAGCCTTGCCTCCTTGACCGCGTCCTCCCCTGGATCCCCTTCCTCTTGAAGGGCGTCTAAAAGAACCTCTGGCTGTTCCTCTAGCTCTCGAACGAAAGGAAGAAGTCTCCCTTTCGAAGGCTGGGTTAAAAACTGTCGACCGAGTCGCCACTTGTTGAGGTACCAGTTGGTACGTGGATGGAGGTTGTGCCATTATCTGAGGCACTGCGGTCACAGGAAGTTGTTGCTGTTGGTAAGGTATAGCCGGCCGAGAAGATGGCCTAGGCCTTTTTCTCTTCCTCTTGGGTTGGGGACCCTCATCCTGAGAAGACTTCCTCTTAAGATCTAAGCCCCACTTTTTGAGAAGGTTCCTATTCTCTGTGGCGGGCTCGTCTACTACCTGTTTAACCACATCATTGGGAAAGAGGTCTTTACCCCAGATACGAGAGGAGATCAGTTTCCTCGGTTCGTGCCTCGCCGCAGCAGAGGTGAACACGAACTCTCTACAGGCTTTCCTAGCTTTAATAAAGCTATAGAGATCCTTTGTAACTGTGGCCAGATGAGTTTTGGCCACTACCATGAACATGTCCTGGATTTTGGGGTTACTTGCCATCGTTTCTAATGTCGCTTGCAACGACATCGAAGCCGCAAGTCTTTCCTTTGTCTCTTGCTCCCTGCGCAAGAGAACCTCTGACAGCTTAGGGAGTTCCTCACTGAACTGACGTTCAGCAATATCAGCTTCCAGCTTCCCAACCGAGAAGGTAAGGTGTATGTCCTTCCAGTCTCCTTGGTCCAAGGGCAAGGTCAGAGATAACGGCTTGCACTCCTCCAAGGAGGGGCATGGTTTCCTGCCTCCACTGCCTTTAAGGCTGCCTTATATCCCTTTTCCATGAAGGGAAAGGCTCTGGTAGGAGAGGCCACAAAAGAGGGAAGCTTCTTACTCAAGGCTGGCACCTTTCAGTTCGTGAAGCCCCTCTCTTTCATCGAGCTTGATAGTAAGGCCTGAGCTTTACTATGGTAAAAAAACTATGGCCTCCTTCGGCTCAGTCTCCTCCTTTGAGGCTGGCGCCTTTCTAAGGCGGACATAACAGTCCGGGTAGGAATCTTTATTGGGCCAAAATTCCACCTCTTCCAGGGGAACTGCTCCCAACTTTTCAGATATGACGATCTTCCCGATTGTCATTGTCATGTGTTCGGCATACCTCCAAGGATTGGTATCCGAGCACAAAGGAAGATCCTTCACGTTGAGTCACTTCTGGGGCCCACGTGATGCTGCAAGTCTACGTATCTCCAGTTTCATTGCAGCCTCCTTCTCATCATTCTTCTTCTGAATTTGTTGGATCATCTCAACAATAGAAGAAAGATCCTTCCCAGGTCATCTGGGATAGCCGACGACGTAGAGGGAACAGGTTCTTGGTCCGGAACCTATGTAACCGACACCACATCGATTTCTTCCTCTTCTACTTGAGGAGCCTGGCACAGCTCCTCATCTTGACCTTCTCCTAGAAGGTCCTTCTCTGTAGAATCCGACACCTCCGACATCCTATCGTCCAATTGGATGTCTTGAAGGGCAGCCGAGACTTCAGAATCCACCGGATTCTGGGCAGTTGGTATCTCCACCTGAGTCTGAGGAACGACTGCATCGGCTGATGCTTTAGGGAAAAGGTAGGCCCTCATCTTCTCATTTGAAAGGTAGGGACCTGAGGTGTTTTTCTGAAAACCCCTCACCCAGGATCGCAACTTTTCCCTGGCAGCATCCCTTGACTCCGTCGACTTGGGGTCGTCAAAAGCCTCAGTAATCAGGTTAGAACATACTGTACAAACCTGAGGGTCCCAATACCGGAGATCACCTCTGGAGGCTACGCGTGCTGTGCGCCTCCTACAATGTTGATGTCCACAAAAGTACTTACTGCGGACATTACAGAACACACTCCTGCACTTCGGATGGTCCTCCTTTAAAGAGGAGAAAAATCCATGAGTATCAAGTGAAGGCTTTTCACATATATTGAAACATTTAGCTTATATAGAAAAACTATAAAAAAAGGAAAGACACATACTTGTATTTCCTGTCCAGTCAATTGCCGTAACGTTCCAACATATTAAAACTAGGGTTAATTCTATACTAGAATACCTTATGTAATTTCCTAAATGGAAATTTAATGTGTAGTTTTAATATACGGTATTGAAAGAATACAGAAAGAACTCACTTTCTATATAATGTACGGTCTCGACAAAAGGCTGTACAAGATAACATTACTTATGATGAAGAACTTTAGTGTTATCACAAACTCTGTACAGCAGTTTCTACTAATGCAGTGTGTACTACACTTCGAATATAGCAACTACTGTACATAGCCTGCTGTTGTGCCAGCCAGCATGTGCCAGCCAGCATCTACCCCTTTATAGATCAAAGATATACTATCTTTAACTAATAGGCGGCAGCCCACTGATTCGCGACTGTGTGCCGGCCGGCAATCATTGCCAGCCGATGGCTGAAAACACTAAAACCCGGCTGCCTGCCGCTAATCGTAGCGCCCAGCGGATTCGGGCTGTGATTCCACTGCTGGCCGGCAAAGGTAATAAAACCATGCCCGCCCAAAGTAGCAAAGAACCAGAGAACCTCTACCTGCCCGGCTGTTGGCTGTCAAGCCGGCAGCCGGGATAGGGGTGAAACACAATAGTCAGAGAAACAGTATGAATGTAAGGTTATAAGGCGGCATTGCCATACGACCTTCCATCCAGAAAGAGTGAACTTATGGAAGAGGAGCATGTAGCATTCAGGCTTCCAAAGAATCCACAGCCTGCTAGGCTCTACCGGCAGACATGGAAGAGAGACCAAGGGAGGTCTGGGGTTCACTCTGCAAAGAACTAAGGGTCTCTGCCGGTCCTCCATCCTAACTTATGCTAGGTACGGAAGAAGGACTATGGCCAAAGGAAAATAACAGAAAGAGGTGGGGAAGGGATAAGGGTCCTAAAGACTTCGTTCTAGCAAGAGACACACTCAGCAGTTAGGGAAGCTCATCCTAACCAAGAGTTGTCTATTAGGGAGGAACACTGGCAATGCTTGCTATCCTCCTCCCAACCAGAACAAAGTTAGGTGAAGTTATTTCGCTGGGCAACCAAGAAACTCATTCTCCAGCCCGAGAAAAAACGACACAGGACAGTCTGCTAGGCCACTAGAGGAAGGAATCATCAGAATCCATCCGACATGGACTAGGGAAGCAAAGCTTCCTGTGTCCACCCCTAACCTAGCAAAGGAGACTCCTTCTCTATGCTAGGAAGAAGCAGACCACAGACTAAAAACTCTGAAGTTCTGCCCAAACCCAAAAACCAGTCACTTTGGTTATCAGGACAGGGCAGATATCTCCTAGAATAGTAATACCTGGAT
>NC_090753.1:96511176-96518676 GCF_036898095.1 Palaemon carinicauda | reverse complement strand
ATAATTTATTCAGTTCATATCTAAACTTCACCAGAATTGGTCATCTGGACCAACACAGCTTCCTCCAGTGATGGAGATGTTTAACTCTGTTGTTTATTAAAAATAAAACTTAAAAACCATTAAGATGTATTCAGTAAACCATTTAAATACATCTGAAAACAACTCATACTCAAATGTGTGCTTAAGACAGTAGCACACCAATAAATGGTGGCAGCGATTAAACTCTAAGACAGCGATTAAACTCTAAGAATTAGAGAAATATCTTCAAAGACTTCAAAATAAATAGCTGTAAAACCAGAGAATGATCTTCAAGACTTCAAAATAAAATCTGTAATACCTGATAAAGATCTTCAAGAACTCAAAACTATCTACAAGAATCTACAATTTTGACTAAGTCCAACGGAAAGGCTAACATCAACATATGTTAGTATACAACTTGAATCTTCAATCAACATCCTAGGAAACCCAAGGACTGGCGTTCAACAATTGCAAGACATATCCAGGAAGAACTACATTCAACAAGAAACTAGAACGAGACATCGCTAACAAAACATCAGGAGAGAGAGAGAGAGAGAGAGAGAGGACGTGTCGACTTCATATAAAGCTAAGTACAGAGATTTTGTATTCATTTCAGTTTGGGCAGTGAAGTGTAGTTATCACAAGTCGTTAGTCAATTATTACTGGGGTGAGTGAATTCCTAAACTTTGTTATAAGAAACTCCGAATTCTCATTTAGAATTTTTCTTTCTTTGTGCTAATTCCTTTTTCTTTCAGAAACTCTTGGGGGGAAATGTTTTGGGATTAGTAACATTGTTGGGGGAATTTTATTATACATATGCGTTTACGCAGTGGGCGTCTGTACTCATATAGATATTTTGATAGGATTGAAAGGGGTCAAAGAGATAGAAAAAAAAAAATACAGCAGTCATGGCTCCTCCTGTCAGCCCTACCCCTGGACCTAGTGGTGTAGGCCAGGCTAATCCTCCTCCAATTGTGACGCTTGTAAATGCCAGGTCAGCAATCCTTCCCTTTCAAGGTCGTGTCAACGGGTTCTTGCCACAAAATGTGGAGTCATGGATTTCATCCGTTGATGCCCATTTAAATGCCAAACAAATCGTAGATCCTTTTGTACAATTACAAGAAGCTAAAAGTTTTATAGATTTTTCTAAAGGGGATGCGAGTGTGTATTTAAGAGGTGTTTCATTTCAGGAAGCAGTTACTTGGGATGATTTCAAAGTTAGGTTACGCGCGATTTATGGGGGTGAGGAAGCTTTGGCTGTAGTGTTAACGTTACGAAATACACTTAATCAAGCCACTATGAATCGGCTTAATGTTGTTGAGAGAGCAGCTCTCATAGCTGATAGGCTTAACGAATATCAGGACATTTTAGGTAATTCCACTTGGGTTACTAACGATAATATCTCCGTGAAAGATTTTTTACGATTAATGTATTTAACTTGCATGACACTTATGTTGCCTGAAGCTTTAGTGCGGTGCTTTGATAAGAAGTTAATGCCTGCAAGTACGGAATTGGATGTCTATAAACAGATAAAGAAACACATGTCCAAGTGTCCAGATCTCGATCCCGTGTTAACTCAAGTTTTTGCTAAGAATGAAACAAAACCACAAACAGTGAACGTAATTAACAATCCAGTAGCGGGAGTGACGTGTTACAACTGCAAACGTCAAGGTCACATAAGCGCAGACTGTAGAACGAAATTTTGTTCAGTTCACAACACAGCATCACATTCTTATAGTCAATGTTACGCGCGTAAGACACAACAATATCCTAGAAATACACAGTCAATTCCACAGTCAGTTCCATATGGAAATAAAAAGAAAAATCCTCATTTTAACAATAAGAAGAAACAACAAAATGTCAATGCAGTTCAGAGTCCGAAACAAACTAACACTTCTTCAAATATCGCTGAGCCTGGGCCGTCAAACCAGACCTCGCAAAGTCAGCCTAATTTTCAGAATGTGCAGAGCAAAGCAAATACCACATAGTTAACTCTAGAGGGGAAGAGAGTGATGTTGGGTCAAGGTCATTTATGTCAACATCAATAGTATTAAATAATCAATTTAATGTTTTATCAGATAATTGTGAGACAATAGATTTTCCTATGAAACACACGGCCGAATTAAGTAAAACAGTGCATGCTCCCGTAGATTTGCAACGAATTCATACAATAATAAGCCAAAATGAGTTACGGCCAACCTTATATGCTGTAAATTTAGAACACAAGTCCTTTACGTTATTTTTTGACTCTGGTAGTCCACGTAATATTATGGATTTGAAGACGCATCATTTGTTGTTTTCGAACTTTCCGATTGAAAAATCAGGAATTAGACTTTCAGGTATAGGAAATAATGAATTAAACGTCATAGGCATAACTCATATTCAGTTCAGGGTCGGTAATCGCACGTTTGCCGATACATTTGTTGTTGTGAAAAACATTAATATGTATCCAGCTGTAATTATAGGATACCCATCTATGGGAAATCAAAACATTATCTTAGCTCCTGCCAAGCACGGCGTGTATATCAAAGGGAAATTCTATAAGTCTTCTAATACTTTAAAGTCAGTTTTGGATAAAAAGGAGACGACAAATGTAACCGTAACGTACGTTGAAGAACCAATAACTTGTCTCACTAATAAAGAAATAATATACGCGACCCAGCAGAATTCTCGTTCACCCGTAATATCATCTTGCACGCAATATATCGAACCAAACATACCTTCGAATTTAATAGTGCAAATAAAGAAAACACTACCGGGATCTGAAATATTAATCCTTTCCGATACTTTGAAAACTAACGGATTGTCTGTCACACAAGCTATTTATACAGTAGGCTCACATCAGCAATGTAATATCGAAGTCTGTAATCATTTAAATAACACTTTAGTAATTCACAAAAATCAACATATCTTGGATGTAGAAGTTTATAAACATCGTATTCTTACCGTTGCTGAAATCAATCACTCTCAATCAGTTGCGGATGAATCCCTTTTACGATCTATTAAAAATAAAATCAGTAAGGACATTCAAGACGAAGAAATTCAGCAGAAAATTTTTGAACTTTTAACTAAATATACAGATGTCTTTTCCACTACGGATGGATCCTTAGGAAAAACAGATGTGATCGAGCATCAAATAAGGTTAAAAGACAAGAAAAAATTATATATGTACCCTCGTACAGACTCCCTATGAAATTCCAGAATGAAATAAATGATGAAGTAGGTAAAATGTTAGAGGAAGGAGTCATTAGAAAATCAAATAGCCCTTATAATTTTCCTTTAATAGTTGTACCGAAAAAAGATCGAACATGGCGTATCTGCGTCGACTTTCGTCGTCTAAACGAGGAAACGATCCCTGATCGATTCCCAGTGCCATGTACTGACGATATTTTGTCTTTGTTAGGTCAGAATAAATATTTTACCAGTTTGGACTTACTTAAAGGCTTTCACCAGATATCATTAGAAGAAGATAGTATCCCATACACAGCCTTCAGCACAGCCAGGGGACATTATGAATTTTTACGGATGCCTTTTGGTTTACGTTGTGCTCCTATAACATTTACAAGAATGATTAACATAGTGTTTGGAGACTTGTTAGGGGATATATTGCATGCCTATATGGATGATCTTGTAATCTTTTCCAACACCTTAGAAGAACATCTACGTAAGTTAGAACTAGTACTACAGAGATTAAGACAACATAACTTAAGGGTAAAGATTAGTAAGTGTGAATTTTTCAAAACAGAATTAATATATTTGGGTTTCATGGTGTCAAGCCAAGGTCTTAAAGTAGTCCATGATAAGGTGTCTGCTATACGTAATTTTCCCATACCTACTAATGTCAAGGGAATACAGCAATTTCTGGGTTGTAGTGGATATTACAGGCGTTTTATACGCAACTATTCAATAATAGCCGCTCCTTTAACTGATCTTACGAAGAAGGGCGTAGATTTCATATGGTCTGAGCAACATCAACAGGCGTTTAATACTTTGAAAGATGAACTGTGTAGTTCTCCTATCTTAAAATTTCCTGACTTCGGTAAGGAATTCTTCATTGCAACAGACGCCTCAGACTTAGGAGTAGGAGGGGTATTGCTTCAGCAATATGATAAACAGTTTTTCCCGATAGCTTTCTATTCTCGAAAATTGAGAACTTCCGAAAGTAAGTATGCAGTAATAGACAAGGAAGGACTAGCTATTGTTAATTCGCTAGTGCATTTTAAGTTCATAATTTACGGTTATCCCGTTAAGGTTCTTACTGACCATAAACCACTAACAGAGTTCTTTAAAGGCTTCAATCACAGCCCTAAACGAACTCAGTGGCATTTAATCATTCAAGATTTTGGCGCAAGAATCGGGTATTTACCTGGGAAAGCAAATATCATTGCGGATGCATTATCACGCAACCCCGTGTCATCTTGTACGGAGTCTTTAGCTGAATTAATAGATATATCAACATCCATGCCTATTGTAAAAACAATATCTGAACAAGAAGATTTAGGCTGGAGTGCTGAATTGTTACACACTGAGCAAAGAAAAGATCAGAAAATAGAAACAATTATAAATGCTTTGAAAGGCAATCATAAAGAAAAAGAATATATAAAGTATAAGCAGCAGAATTATATAATCAAAGATAATATTCTGTGTAGGACTGTGACAATGAAAACCCGCAATACACCACATGTAACTAACGACCAGGTAGTAGTACCAAACTCACTTATTTCCACTGTCCTGAATTGGTTGCATTCAAATCCATTACATGGACACCCTGGGTTCTCATTAATGTCACAGAAAGCCAAATCATTTTTTTATTGGCATACAATGCTTACAGATATAAAAAGACACATAGCTAATTGTCGCACATGTCAGGAAAACAAAGGGCATACGAAAACACCTGTCAGCCTAGGAGCTTATCCTGTTCCCAATCAACCCTTTGAAAGAATACATTTAGATTTGTTAACAGGATTTTACGAGTCAGACAGAGGAAATAAGCACCTCTTAGTAATTATAGATGCTTTAACTCTATATACAGAACTAATAGCGCTTAAAACTAAAACTGCGATTGAATGCGCTAGGAAGTTTTACGAGTGTTACATTTGTAAACATGGAATTCCACACATGATAATCTCAGACTCGGGTGGTGAATTTAATAATCACTTTCTTACCTCATTGTGTGAATTCCTCAACATAAAGAAGATTAATACCATGATATATCACCCAGAGTCGAATGGGCTAGTGGAAAGAGCAAATAGGAAGATATTAAATATATTGAGGGTAACACTAGGGGGATCAGACCCCAACTGGGATATTGCAATACCGGCGGCACTGAGTACTCTGAATCATTCATATCATATATCAATTAAAATGTCACCGCATGAAGCATTGTATGGTACCCCAGTTAGAACACCTTTCCATGTATTAACGCCTACAACTAATCTATCAAATCCTTTAAAAGAATGTATAAATGCAAGTATAAGTCGATATGATATCCTTCGAAAGAATTTAGAAGAATCACAAATCATAATGAAAAGGAATCATGATAAAATAGCGAAACCAACTAAAACATATACCGTGGGTGATAACATCTATATTCAAATCAATGTCAGAAAAGGGCTCAACTATAAACTAACACCTAAGTTTGAAGGCCCATTTAACATTTTGGAAACATTAACGGCCAATAGGTTTAGAATTCAAAACGTAGCCCAACCCACGGATGAGAGAATAGTACCATTGTCTCACATAAGAAATTAAAAAGAAAAGAGAGGAAAAGAAGTGAGGAAAAATTTTATTTTGTGTGACTAAAAGTTTTCTTTTTAATACAGGAGTAATTACATATGTTTTTTCTCGTTACAGGTTTCCAAGATGAATTTTTTGTTGTTGGGAGTGATATTGTTCGCTCAGACATTTTTCTCGTATGGGATGAGTTCTAAGACTAAGAATATATATTTTAAATATGGCAATATAGTTGAAAGACAAGAAGACATTTTTATTACATCAACCAACGTAATTGTCGAAGTGCATATGCAAGCAATTTTTCTTCAAGAGAATGATGTCACTAGCTTAAGAACCGCCATTTCAAGGTTTTCTGCATCATTGGATGAGTTGCATAGGAGACATTTTCATTTGACTACTAAGAGTTTGCTTGGATCAACATTAAAAGTTGCAGAGATGCTATCTGATGACTTGAAAAATAAGACTGGCGAGACAGGATCTTTGGCTTATGACCTTTTGATGTGGACTGTAGGACACGAACATAAAGAAAGACGGAATCCGTTCATTTATGCTGCATTAAGCATCTTTGGGTCTGTTGCAAGTTTAGGTTTAGGACTTTCCAATCGTCTTAAAATTAGTAATCAAAATAAGAAAATTGAGTTCTTGACTCATAAAGATGAATTGATTATGTCAGAACTAAGGGATCAGTAAGCTTCAATCAATAAAATTATGGATTTGTTAAATGAACATTCAGATAATATCGTTCAAATTATGGAAGTACAGGATTTGTTGGCAACATTAACGTATTATGATTCAAAGATAGATCACATACATAACAGAATTGCACATTTCATTGAGAAATCCAAGGATTATGTAGAAGCTATCACGTTAGCAACTAAAGGTGTATTGTCGCCCCATTTGTTGCCTATACGTTACTTAAAATTAGTTCTGGAGAACGGAAGGGATAAACTAGGCTATGTTCCTTTGTTAGACGAACATTGTTAGACGAACATAGGTTAGAATTTTATTACAGCCTAATTACAGTAAACATAGATAATAACAAGATTAGAATTACAATTCCCTTTGATTCTTCTGATGCCTGGCAATCTTACAGGATATCACCATTTCCGACTTTCATGACGAATCACTCAAATCCAGTAATATCCAGTTTGACAGGACACGTATTGATTTCCCCAGACAAGGAAACATATAGGTCATTAAAGACTTAAATCAATTAACTCACTGTTCAGACGCAATGGATAGAAAAATATGTACAGCTGACTCATTTGAATTCCGTAAAAACTTAATGGATTCATGCGAGTTAGGTATAGTGCTAGACGGTGCTCTCTCCCATACAAGTGAAAATTGTCTGGATAAGCTTTATCCCTTTGACAATAAAGAATTCAATTGCAGACTAAATAATGGCTCGTGGATACGATACGACAAGGACGGCTTCAATGTATCATGCCCTGACGGATCCACGTCCTTCACCCATATCTTCGTCGCAGCAGATGGCTGTATCGGGACTTCCCCGAATTCCATGGTGACTGGTCTACGGACAATCATCAGAGAACGAGCTTACTTCGCGAACTTCACGTGGACCTCTACAATGCCAGCACTTCCTCTCCCCTACAACGGCCGTGTGGCAAAGCAGTTGATGAAACTTACCGAAAAGGACCACCTGTCACCGACTTATGAAGAAATTCTTCACCCCATAATACTGGCTAGTTTGTGTGTCACGGCGATGATATTTATCGCCGTGAACATCCT
>NC_090753.1:96503676-96506176 GCF_036898095.1 Palaemon carinicauda | reverse complement strand
CCTTACTGCTAGATAGTTTCACGGATCACCCTAAGATATTATATAAAATGATATTTTATTTCATAAATACATATAACCTAAGACAATCTCTTATATATATATATATATATATATATATATATATATATATATATATATATATATATATATATATATATATATATATTATATATATATATATATAATTTTATTTTTTATTCATCATCCGTCTCCATTCAACTAAAGTGAGTACATTTGATCCTCCTTTCTCGGTTCTGACTGGCAATTTAATTAAGGCGCCTCATCCTAAAGAAGATGTATATTCTTGTAAAAAAAATATAACACCAGAAGACAGCTTTAGATGCTTCCCTCATATCCCATAACAGAAGAAAAGATATTGCAAGTCTTGCGTAAATGATCTGTAATTATTTCAACCCATAAGCCACTTGGGGATACAGAACTCCGTGACACATATCCTAGTCATGGGTATTTTAATGTAAATCTCGCAATGCAGCCATCAATACCCTGTAGGAATTGTTTTTTATGACTAGTTGATTGTGATTATTTACCTTCTGATTTTCGTATTATTCAAGCAAGTTCAATGATATTTTATCATCCTTTGCATCCATATCGAAATCCGAATCTTTAAAACAGAAAACCAGTTAAACAAATGTTCAGTGTAAGTCCACTATCCCACGAGTCTAAGTTTCTCTGTTTTACTGGACACTTTAGCCAATAGGAATGAAAATGGTCTTCGCTTTAGCTTACATTATTTTTTTTTCACTTAACAAAACGATCAATCTCCCCGGCACAACCTGTTTTTAGCCAGTACTTAAAACAAAAAGGATCTGGGTAATCATAAGTACTCTCCCTTTCTGTATCTTATGCAAGGTACGAAGGAAAATTAAACATATATTATAAGGAGATGGTAATTGGGATCGGCTAGATTAGACTGCACGTGGAATCAGACACGTTGCTCTTTATTATATGAGGGAGATGTTTCTTTCTTGACGCGCTCAATGACATTGTCAAACATGACTAGTCGGTCTCTCCCAGCACTAGGTCAGGGAGGAAAGAGAGAGAGTAGTAATTCCTTAGTGAGGGGGGGGGGGTTACCCTGAGAAGTGCACTAAGAAACCACAAGCTGCCAATACTGCCAAGTTGTAGTTAGGAAAGGGGAAGTGGATGGAAAGGGTTGAATCTGCATGTGTGCGTGTCCGTGTATATGCATATCTATCTAAATACTTTTGAAGGCTGGGCAATACACACATTATATATATATATATATATATATATATATATATATATATATATATATATATATATATATATATATATATATATATATATATATATATATATATATATATATATATATATATACATATATACTTATATATATACATATATACTTATATATATACATATATACATATATACATATATACATATATATATACATATATATATATATATATATATATATATATATATATATATATATATATATACATATATATATATATATATATACATATATATATATATACATATATATATATATATATATATATATATATATATATATATATATATATATATATATATATGTATATATATATATATATGTATATATATATATATGTATATATATATATATATGTATATATATATATATATGTATATATATATATATATATATATATATATATATATATATATATATATATATATATATATATATATATATATATATAGCGGAAACAGCAAATACAAAACAGTCTATCAAATTAAATTTTCAAGGAGAAAGTTAATTCTATGTTGGAAGTTATGATAACTTAGGATCCATTGAACGTGATGTTATTTAACCTTCCACTATAATTTTTCAAACTATTGAAAAAATCCTGTTCTCGGATTAAACCGGATCTCAATACTGGAAACCTAGAAAGGCTTCCAGGAAAATTACCTGCCAGCTCCAATGGGATATCGTTTTTTTTTTTTTTTTTTTTTTTTTTTTTTTTTTTTTTTTTTTTTTTTTTTTTCATCTGGCAACGGTACAGGTTTTCTCTTCCAATACGGCTGCTGCTGCAGCCGAAGTAAAGAAACAAAAAGTTGACCTTCGGAGTCAATTTTTTGTTTTCTTTAGTTTGGAATTTTTTTTTTTTCGTTTTTGTTAGCTCCTTTTTTTTTTTGTCACTTCTACCCTGTTCTTTTTTTTTTTTTTTCGTTTGTCACAGGATGTGAATTTGATTATCGTTGCAAAGTGACAAAAAGCCGGGAGTGATGAAACAAATACTGTCATATAGACGAGGGAATGGAAATGTGTGTGTATGTATCTGTATTGTGGAAGCTGCAAATACAAAACGCTTACTAGGAAATTCAATTTTCAAGGAGAAAGTTAATTTTATGTTTGGAACTTTTGATAACTTAGGTCCCATTGAAAATTACGTTATTTAACTTTCCATTATGATTTTTAAAACCATTGAAAAAATCCTGTTCCTGGATTAAACCGGAACTCAAT
>NC_090753.1:96499892-96503176 GCF_036898095.1 Palaemon carinicauda | reverse complement strand
ATATATATTCATTATTCATTATATGTTGACGCACGCATGGCTTATATTATTTCTAGGGATCGCTTTCCTTTTTTTTGCATCTTTAGTTTTCTTCAGTTTTGATAGAATTAGTTACTTTACTGCTTTATTTAATCAACCTTTGCCCTCAGATATTTAATCCAGTAATTAATCGTTTTCATTAGGGCATCTCTAAAAATAAGATATGCAAATTTGAAGATATTTTGCATAAAAATTTATGAAAATGGTAATGAAAAAATCTCTACCTTCAATGAAATCTAAAATTCTAGGTGTGGCTCCTAAGATTTTGCACTGGAGAAAAATCTTAATTCTTAATGGAGTCCGACAGCACCAGTTCCCAAGGGTCTAACATAGATGGGGGCTTGATGCAGAATAGCCTCTTACTAGAGGGGAGGACACAGTCCAAGGAAGCTTGAACGGTCAACGCAGACTGGTTCATTTGATGCACACAATTTCATCAATCTCGGACCTCTCCTGGCATCCTCCTCGTAAACCACTTTTTTGTTCCTGCCAAGGTAATTTAGTGGAGGTTCCTTGTCATATGTATCAATAATTCTGATCTATGGCCCCATTATTACATTAAACTTGAGTCTCCTCTTGAGCATTTTTCACTATGTGGCCAATGTATATACTGAGGGAGTTTCATTCCCCTTCTGGACACTTTTATTTATAAATTATATTGGTCTCATACTCATTGGGTACTCTAGACCTCTTCATAAGGGCAGCTGCTAGGTTATGGTTGTTTTATACTCTCAGCAATACATTTTGGAATGGGGTCATAATATTTACTTCGTAGGTGATGATTCTTCTACGAACAAATACTTCTCATTTGTCTGATGTTCCATATTTCATATAATAGTAAGAGATTAATTTGTATAGTGTTTATTTAAGTCTTGGGCTTATGTGAAAAATTCATCCCTTTTCTTCCTTAACGTCTCCTCAATAATGTTTCTAGGATATTCATAGATCGTTGACATCTGTCTCCTGCGTTCCGATTCTTCATGGATAGCTTTCTAACCAGTGCATCAGAAGTTGCCCTCCTAATATCAACAATAATCGCAAACCTCTAAGTAAATTCCTTGCTTGTTGACGCACTGGCTATCTTTAATTTTGACATTTAGGACTAGGTTAGGTTTTAAAGCATGGGCAAGCTTTTGTGGTTCATAATGTCTTTTGTTTGTAAAGATGTCATCCACGTATTTTACATAGATTTTAGGGTTCCTGTGGCTCCTGAATGTTCTACTTTCCCAAATTAAAAAAAAAATGTATATGTATGTATGTATTATATACACAGTATATATATATATATATATATATATATATATATATATATATATATATATATATATAGTATATATATATATATATATATATATATATATATATATATATATATATGTGTGTGTGTGTGTGTGAGTGTGTGTGTGTGTTTTTCTGCGCATGTGTTTGGGGAGTGTCTTAATTTCCATAGAGAGGTAAATATAATTACCCTAGGATAATTTAATGTGAAATAAAATAGGAAAAAACTTGTTACAAGGAATTGCAGGAAAAATAAGTTTGTTAAATTTCAGATGAACATGATTTCGCAAGAAAGAGGACCACTGGAAAAAAATGGTAAGAGGGCAGGAGGGCATAAAAGCAATGGATAATCGATTACTACAATTACAATGGTAACCAAAGAAAAAATTAAATTGCTTGAAGTTTAGTTCAATAACAAAAATTATGCATTGGTTTACAAGTTGATAGATTACAGAAAGGAGAAAAGGATGAGAGAGAAGAAAAAATTAAGAAATGAAGAAGAATGTTTGTATGAACTCGAAGTAGTAGAGGCTTGATAAAAATTCAGAACAAAAGAAGCGATTGGTAAAATGGTCTAATAGGAGAACGAAGTTCTACGATGAGGGAATTAGAATCATTAGTAGTTCATAAGTATGGAGGAGGGGAGGAACAAAGACGTTGATGATGAAATAGTAAGGTCAGGGGGTTGCTGTTGATTTCAATAATACTTGAATATTTATTGTTGGATATCTAGGGAGGGCAATAAAGTGACCGATGAATTAATAAACGCTAGGGGTTGAAGGGTTTTTAATTGAAGTGATTCGACACAGTATAGAAAGTGTGATAAAAGGGATAACCAGGCTGTGATAAGTATGACTGGACAAATGATACCTTAGAAGAAATGATTGAGAAGAATAATTTCTTCTTAGTATAAAGGTAAAGGTTAGAAATATACTAGAAAATATTGTGTGCAACATTTCTCAGTAGAGCAGGAGACGCAATTACTGAGAATTTCTTTTAGTATTTAAAGGCGATGACACTAGGAAGCATGGGTAGATCACATGTATATCATGAAAGAGTTCTGATGGAAGTTTAAGACTAAAATGAAATGGATCAGTCTTGCGTGTTTATGTATAAAAAAAAAAACTCATAATGGATCCTAAAATGTAATGTTTAGGGTACTGATGATCAAATAAGCTAGAGGGCGTTTGTTGTAAATGCTTGAGAAAAATTATGATGAGACCACTTGTAGGAGCATGTTAATGAGAGGGTAACCGATTCAAGAGTAAATTGTGTGGTACAGTATGTTTTTTTTTCTTAATGGTTTTTAACAAATAAATACAAAGAAAAAACATGTTTAACTTTGAATTTGTGGAGACCGGGCTCTTAAAGCCACGCCAGCAGAATATCATATGTATATTTCTTTTGCAGATATCCTAATATAATTGAGAATAATAAATCTATTAAAGGAAAAATGTAGACAGAGCTTCCAGAAGAAAATAATAGTCTTGAAGAAATAAGAATTATATAAAATATAAGCAAGGATGATCTTCGAACAATAGCATTTGCATTTAAAAAGGAAGAGGAGGATTTTTGAGCACAGTGAAGAAGGTAAGATTACACCTGAAAAAAAAAAAAAAAAAAAAAATATAGTCTTCAAGGATGACGTATCAAAATTTTAAGAAAAAAAGTTTTCCAATTATCGTTATATTAAACTACGTTGCTTTTATAAAAATATAATAAATGACAATGGAGAGATTGGGGCGCATTAATAACAAAGGAGGTAAAATCCAACTTGACGAAAAGAAGTAAAATCCTGAAAAGTGGAGTAAAAGACGGAGAAGAATAAATGCAATTGCCTTCGGTGGAACTCAAACGTCCAGTGCAATTCAGGAGGAAGGCAGATAAGAGAGCGAGATAAGACGACAACGAAGAAGAATAAGTATCTTTCCGGAGAGAGAAAATAAAGACTTTTCTTAGTTTGCTCT
>NC_090753.1:96452392-96472392 GCF_036898095.1 Palaemon carinicauda | reverse complement strand
CTGTCATGTAGAGGCAATTGAAAGAGAAATAAATAAATTAAAAGAGCAAGGTACGATTCGAGAAAGCGAGTCCCCCTGGGCCTCTCCAATTGTGATGGTTCGTAAGAAGGATGGTTCTTTTCTGTTATGCGTAGATTATAAAAGGATAAATGCTGTTACTAAGGATAATGCATACCCTTTGCCCTCTATCGAGGAACTGTTACTTAAAGTCAGGGAAAGCAGGTTTTTTTCTACTTTAGATTTAAAGTCCGGGTATCACCAAATTCCCTTAGATGACGAAAGTAAAGAAAAAACGACCTTTATAGCAAATGATCAATTGCTTGAGTATAATTATCTCCCTTTCGGATTAAAGAATGCTCCTGCCCATTTTTCTCGTGTGATGATGTCTGTATTAGCTTCATTATTGGGACATGGTGTTTTTGTCTATTTGGATGATATAATTGTAATTGGGGCTACGGCAGACGAGCATGAAAAAAATCCTATACAAGTGTTAGAAGCCTTGAGACGTCAGGGGATGAAGATTAATTTAGACAAATTTAGATTTTTTCAACAAGAAGTAGAATTTTTGGGGCACATAGTAACACCCGAAGGCCTAAGGCCTTGTGCTGATAAAGTAGCTGCAATCAGGGAATTTCCAGAAACCAAAAAATGCTAAGGAAGTAGCCAGTTTTCTCGGGCTCGCTGGCTATTACCGTAAATTTATACAGAACTTCGGTCACATAGCACAACCGCTAGATTCATTGAGGAAGCGGCCCGAATTTCAGTGGGGAGAAAGAGAAAAAGCTGCTTTTCAGACATTGAAGAATGCCTATTTGTTTCGCTTCACGAGCTTTAAAGGGACCAGAGGTTAGGTACAGTACCTTCGATAGAGAGGCATTGGCAATTCTATGGATGCTGGAGAGAGACCGCTACTTCTTACTTGGGCATAAAATTAAAATAAATACAAATCATCGGCCGTTGTGAGACTTTTTTAAAAATGGAGAATTAAATACTCGGCAAGCTCGGTGGATTGAGCGGTTGTTAGAGTTTGATATTGTAAATTTCGAGCATATTGCGGGGAAGTCAAATAAAGTAGCAGACGCTCTCTCCAGGACCGCCATAGCGGCAGTAACGACTAGGTCGGCAAGGCGGAAGGAAAAACAACAGGAGAGTTCGGGGTCAAATACACCTGTGGGAGGAGCGCATAGAAAACGGGAAGAACTTGGCAACTCTAGTGCGAGAGAGAGAGAGGACGAGAACTGTCCGGAGGATGTGAATGTTGGGAGTTCCACGGGGGAACTCAGAGAGAATGCCCCGTGAATGAGTGTGTGGTCGATTTGTGTGGCTGGAGTGTGGGTGAGCTTGTTGCTAGACAAAAATCTGAAACTTGGATTGAACAGGTCCCAGATTTCTTACGCATGCGAAGAGATGAGTTCTTCATCGAAGACGATATCCTATTTTATAAATATGAGAAGAGACTGGGAGATATCCGATCTTGCGTTGTTCTTCCTTCCTTTTTGATAGAGAAAGCCATCCATGTAATTCATTTAAGTCCTTACGCAGGACATGTAGGCATAGAGAGGTCCTTGAGAAGGGCCAGAGTGTCATTTTTTTGGTTAGGGATAAAGAAAGACATAGTTAGGTTTATTAATAAGTGTCATGTGTGTAACACTATGCGGAACCACAACCATGTGATCCTGAAGGCCAGAACATGGTCAATAGTGCCTGTTAAATTTAATAGAGTGCATATGGACGTCCTGGGTCCATTCCCCCCGGTGATGGGCAGTTTAAGTACGTGTGTGTGTTTATAGATGCATTCACACGCTTCACACACACGTATGCTATGGTGGACAAAACCACAGTGTCGGTTGCGAAGGCGTTGTGCTCCTTCATAGTGAGGTATGGATGTCCACGTACATTGATAAGTGACAATGGTAGAGAGTTTGTGAATGAAGTGTGCAAGGGGGTAACCCAGATCATGAAAATAAATAATTTCCTCTCTTGCCTCTTATCGGCCATCAGCAAATGGGCTCGTCGAGTCCCATAACCCAGAAGTGACAAATATTTTAAGGTATCTTGTGGGGGACAACCCAAACCAGTGGGTGGAAATGTTGCCGTAGGCGGAGTTCGCCCTAAATACGGCACATAATGGCTCTGTTAGGGATACCCCGTTTTTTATGCTCTTTGCGCAGGACCCTGTGTTGCCGTATACCGTTGTCATGGACCCCCACACCCTGCCATTATACAACAGAGAACAATATCAGGTGATGATGTGTAATCTGGCTCGGAGAGTGTTTCAGATAACCCAAAAGTACTTGCTGAGGGCCAATGAGAATTATCAGACGAAATACGATCAGCGTTTCCGAACGCAAACGTCTGATATACAGATAGGGGACAGAATCTATCTGAAAAGGTTGCAACCGAGTAAGCATAAACTGGAAGCCTCATATGTTGGACCGTATCGTGTAAAAGAAATTAAAGCTGATACGGCGGTCATCCAACACATCCGGACCGTGACCAAAGGCGAGTATCACCTTTCGCATATGCGTCCGGTCCGAGAGGACAACTTGGTGTGGTATTTGAATAAGCCGGTACCACCTTACCCCGGGCTACCTGGCTACTTGGGGGAGGAAAGTGAGGACGAGGCCGGAGCATGTGTCAGTGCCATACATAGGGCACGAGAGTGTGCGAGAGAGGACATGGGCCTTGAGATAATGTCTACCACGAGGTGATTGAGGTCATAAAAATCAGGTTTCTTTTACTTATGTTCATTCCAAGTGTATTGTGAAAAGATGTTTTAAATTTTGTTTCCATTTTTTGGTTTTATTCTAAGCATATCACGAGTATGTCATTCATCATACTGAGAAATTTCTGTTGCGTTTATGTTTATGTTGAAATTAAATTCAAATTTCATTATTTTGTGTTGATACCAATTTTGCTATTACCAATGGTTTTATGCGTGTTTTTCGATTTTGTTGTACTGTATTTGAAAAAAATTTAATTTGTCTCTGTGGAGGTTTTCAGTGCTGTTACAGGTAATTGCTAATCATGGGTTGAAAATTGAACATCATTACTTATGTTTTTGTTTGTCAGGAGAAATAATATTACTCGGTTATTGATAAGTATTTTTTTTTATTATTATTCACTGTTTGAAATTGCTCCTCGTTGCAGTGTCACGGATGTGTTAGAAATGGTTTTCTTATAATGGTAAATGTGTCAAAGACAGTTGGGATTGTGAGTTATTCATTTTGATTTCTCTTGATTGTTTTGTCGTTTTCTTTATTTTGTGTATGTAATGATTTGTCGGTTCATATAAAAATTTTACAGCATTGAAGGAACTGTTGGTAAAACATTATTATTTTTCAAATTTTGTGCTCCAAATTTCGGTGATGATGTATTAAACCTGAATCTTGTGTTTCTATATGACCTATTGTGGGCGTGATATTCATCTTTGTGTAACTTGCAATTGTAACACGCCAACCGGCCCTCTGATTTTAATTTTTAATTTTAATTTCTGCATGCACCCGAAGAGGATGGTACTCAGCGGCAATGTAAAGGGAGACGAAAGTTTTTTTTTTTTTTTCAGTGAAAAAAAAATTAGAAAAGTTTCATAAAAAAAAGAAAAAAAAATGTTTTGAGAAAAAAAATCTGATAAGTGTGAATTTTACGGGACGTAAAATTTGGGAAGGGAGTGATAAACCGATCGTGGTTTAGTGTTTGGTTTAGTGTCAACAGATTTTTCTTCTTTGTTAGAGGAGAGACTGACACACTGTGGCTTGGGTGGCACAACGAAAAAGACTGTTACATTTTAGCTTGGGCTTGGCGTCACCTAAACCTCTCCCGATTGGTTGTCATGAGACTTTTGGGTCAAAACAACCAATCATTGATTAGGCATCGCGATGCTCATCTATGGGAGATGGGGAAACTGCCTATAGGAATCAGTCTGGTTTTGGAGGTCGATAGAGTGTGTCAGGTGCCAAGATGTGTGCCGAACCGAGTACCATTTTTCTGAGGGCTTTTTCTTAGTAACATAATGTAATCATAATTAAGGGCGCCCTTGTAAACTTAAGATAATACAGCATATGTAAAATTATCAACTCGGCTATTATTTGTGCATGAAATTCCTCTCTTTATGTTTCCTAAACAATATGTGAACCACAATACGACCCAGATCGGGTCATATATATATATATATATATATATATATATATATATATATATATATATATATATATATATATATATATATATATATATATATATATATATATATATATATATATATATATATATATATATATATATATATATATATAGCGTATATATATATATATATATATATATATATATATATATATATATATATATATATATATATATATATATATATATATATATATATTTACAAAGTATATATAGCAATATTTGAATATATATATATATATATATATATATATATATATATATATATATATATATATATATATATATATATATATATATATATATATATATATATATATATATATATATATACATATACATATACATATACATATACATATACATATACATATACATATACATATACATATACATATACATATATATATACATATATATATACATATATATATATATATATATATACATATATATATATATATATATATATATATATATATATATATATATATATATATATTTACAAAGTATATATAGCAATATATATTATATATATATATATATATATATATATATATATATATATATATATATATATATATATATATATATATATATATATTTACAAAGTATATATAGCAATATTTGTATATATATATATATATATATATATATATATATATATATATATATATATATATATATATATTTACAAAGTATATATAGCAATATTTGTATATATATATATATATATATATATATATATATATATATATATATATATATATATATATATATTTACAAAGTATATATAGCAATATTTGTATATATATATATATATATATATATATATATATATATATATATATATATATATATATATTTACAAAGTATATATAGCAATATTTGAATATATGTATATATATATATATATATATATATATATATATATATATATATATATATATATATATATTTACAAAGTATATATAGCAATATTTGAATATATGTATATATATATATATATATATATATATATATATATATATATATATATATATATATATATATTTACAAAGTATATATAGCAATATTTGATATATATATATATATATATATATATATATATATATATATATATATATATATATATATATGTATACATATATATATATATATATATATATATATATATATATATATATATATATATATATATGTATCCATATAATACATTTAAATTTTTTTACAAAGTATATATAGCAATATATATATATATAATATATATATATATATATATATATATATATATATATATATATATATATATATATATATATATATATAGAGCAATATATATATATATAAATATATATATATATATATATATATATATAATATATATATATATATATATATATATATATATATATATATATATATATATATATATATATATATATATATATATATATATATATATATATTTGGGCTCAAGCCATGTCGTCCTGATGGAAGTTCCTAAAGGGTAGCTTCCTTGGGCATATATAACTACGGCGATATTCCCAGAGAATTTACCTTAAGGTACCCAGAATTCTAATTCCTGGAGCAAATATCCCTAATAAAAGAACCAGTGATATTGCGAAATATCAGAGGACGTATTATTGACACGCCACATAGCAATCTGCACCCCGAACAGAGTTAACACTTCGAAGGGGTCAATTTGCAAGAAAACTAAAAACGAGAAAGAAAGGAGAGCCGCTCGCAAGATATCTCTCCTCATCCGATTCGTAAGCGTGCATTGTGCCGCTCACGGCACCATCTGTATTCCTTGTAGCGATACACGAGGTGCTACAGATACTGTATGTAGGGAGGGGACCTACAGCCCTTTTCAGAAGAAAAGGGAAGGCCGGGTTCATCAGGACGATATGGTCATCTCACCCAAAAATAGATTTCGCTCAAAATCCGTTTTTTGGGCTCAAGCCATGCCGTCCTGATGGAAGTATACCAGAGCATTACTGTATGTGGATTCTCAAAACCTGCCGTACTCCCCGAAGGTATTTCCCGGCCAACTAGACCTAGAGACCTAAGATGTTACCGTCATACATCTTTTCATCTAACCATAGACCATGTTAGTGCTTCCTGCCCCCTACAGGGAAGTGCCATACTAGACACTGGAAAAGTCTCGAAGAGTACACATACCTATGTATGAATAACAGACAAGCCAATATAGTGGTCTCACTCTATATCATGTAAAGCACAGTTTGTAAAGAACCACTGAGTCAATGTGAAATATCGACCAGTTCCCCGTTCATTACTGGATTGGACAAAGGTTAATATCCTGGTAGGAGGAAAACTTGCATATCCGCCACCGTCCCCTTAGGGCATGGAGTCCTCCCGCTAGGGGAAAGCATAAACCAATGCAAAAAAGCTTGCATAAAGGAACAATCTATTAGAATTATCCCAGATAAATATACATAGTAAACGTAATGCTAAATCATTTCAAGTAAACTGACACAGGCGAAGGAGACGCAAGGCTCACAAGAACTAGTTTATTGACAATCAATAAAATAAAAAAGGTTAAACAACAATTATACACATATAAGAGGAGGATAACCAATAAATAAGCACAAGCATGATAGTAAACAGAAAACTTGTTTATCTGAAAGAAAACATTAGCGCCACTTTTAACATACCGAGGTATCAAAATCATAAAAGTCTGTATTACTAATCAGTTACATTAGCGTTGGAAACGCTTGGCACACATGTCTGCACTTCTGCTAGGTTCACCTTTGAATATGGAACAGTCAATGTGGGCACCCTAGTGCCCTAACACTTAGTTTGTAGAACAGTTCGGAACTACACACTCACCCCGGAATTAATCGTCCCAATTAAACCCACTGTTCCTCGCAGAGTTAAACAGCAGGTTTAATGACACTACCCACTACTACCACAGACCTCTTCAGTTGCTCCACTTGCTTCGCATAGTGACGAAAGAAAACTCTGGAAGACTTCCAGCCAGTGTATGAGCGAAGATGTTCGAAATCCATACTATTGAAGAAATTTAAAGATGAGGCAACTTTCCTCGGATCGTGACCTGCGGGTGTACTGTCTGGATCCGCTCTGCGAATAAAATAGGTGATTTTCGCCCTAAGTTGTTTCAGTAATAAATTTGAGCCTGATGTTTCTCCCCTGAATAGTTGACCATCCCTGAAGTCTGAAGTTCTACGAAGAGAGACCTTTAGGCATTCCACTGGACAGAGATGCATCTTCTTTCAGAGGGCAGATTCTCCAGGGACCCCACCAGTTGGTGGGTAACTCGTTCTTGGCGAGAAACGCAGGATCCAGAAACCGGTTCAGTTCTCCCCCATCCAAGAACTGAACACGACCTTCCTCTCTCGAGAGGACTACAATTTCACTAACCCTGGCCCCCGACGCGAGTGCAAACAGGAAAATAACTTTTTGGGTCAAATCCTTTAAAGCACACTCCTCATTGTTCAACAGTGAAGCGAAATGAAGAACTTTATCTAGAGACCATGAAATGGGCTTTGGAGGTGCTGATGGTCTGAGCCTAGCACAGGCTTTCAGAATTTTATTAAAAATATCGTTAGAGGTCGACCTGGAAGGCATATAAAATGGGTCTTGTCAGAGCAGATTTACACGTTGTTATTGTGTTGGCTGCTAACCCTTGACCATGGAGGTGGATGAAGAAAGATAAGCAGAAGTCAGTCGAGATCTTTTGCGGATTCTTCGCCTTGATTGATTGATTGATTGATTTAAAGTTTTCAGGCATCCTGACATCTAAGGTCATTGACGCCGGTAACATTTAATTTATGTATACAAAAAATAAAAAATAAAAAATAAAAGAGAATTCAATTAAAATCATAAAAGTTGAATGTCATAAAAGTTAAATATTTTTCAGAAGACCTGCTTCTGAAATAAATCTAAAAATGCCACTTGCATGGTAGGGCACATCATTTCCAAGAATCTTGGCAAGGATGAACCTGCCACCCTCACCTCGAGCCTCAAACAAATATCTATTCAGCAAGTTGTTATAATTGGGGCATTCGGTCAACAAATGCCTTACTGTTAGAGGTACTAAACAGTCGTCACAATACGGTTGGTGTTGGCCCTTCAGCAGAAACTCGTATGTCAACCGAGTGTGACCAATACGGATACGACAAAGAGACGTCTCCCATTTTCGGGGCATCGTATTATACCTCCAAGGAGATATGTCATTTGTTACCTCTCGCATTTTACTCCCATCTAGGCTATCCCATTGCTGTTGCCATTTATTGCAAACCAATTTCTTGATGTCAGGTAAGAAATCATCACAGGGAATGGGATACCTTCTTGGCAGCAACTCGGATGCTGCCTCCTTAGCCAGTGAATCTGCCTTCTCATTCCCGGACACACCTACATGTGCTGGAACCCAACAAAATTGAACTGTTATACCTCTCCGTCCAATAATAAAAAGCCATTCTAAAATCTTTAAAACTAGAGGGTTATTAGAATTAAAAACTTCTATAGCTTGAAGGACACTCCTTGCATCACTAAAAATTGTAAAATTACCCTCATTCTCCAACGCTATTTTCTCAATAGCGGTTAATATGCCATACAGTTCGGCAGTAAATATGGAAGCGGTCAGAGGAAGTGCACCTCTACAATTAAAACCATTACTATGTACTCCAAATCCAACGCCAACATCAGATTTGGAGCCATCAGTATAGATAAAAGTTGATCCTCTATGTTCTTTAACATGTTCATTAAAAAGAGACCTGGCTTCTAGGTCTGACATATTCTTCTTATCTCCAATAAAATATTTACAAAAAGATATCTCCGGTAACTTCCATGTAGGCGTAGATGATACCTTGAATGGAAGTACAGGTACCTTATTTCTAATTATATCCAGACTATTTAATAATTGTTTCACCCGAAAGCCAAAAGGTTGAGGAGATTTTGGGTGCAACTCAAAGTATGATGCATTTCTTACAAGGCTTGTAGTCTGAAAGGCTAGAGAGTTAGGGAGTCTGCAATCTAAACCAATACCGAATAATGGAAGACATTCAGTAAAGGTCTAGAGGTAACTCTTCAGCATCAACAAGGAGACTTGGGATAGGCGAGGTTTTAAAAGCTCCAGTAGACAATCTAATACTTGCATGATGTATCGAGTCTAATATTTTTAACCGGCTTGGGGTGGCTCAAGATATATTTCACAACCATAACTAATTTTGGAAAAAATCAAGGCTTTCTATATATTTAGAATAGTATTGCGGTCTGCCCCCATGATGTATGGGACAATACTTTTAAGATATTCAGAGCTTCAACACATTTAGCTTTTAACGCTTTTAAGTGAGAAACCCATGTAAGCCTACAATTAAATATCAAACCTAAAAATTTAGCTTCTCTTGCACATGGTATCCGTTGACCTCCTTAATGTATATATCCGGGTCTGGATGTACTCCCCGGATACGACAAAAATGGACAATGGTAGTTTTACTTGTCGAGAACTTAAATCCATTCATGTCAGCCCACTGGATAATTTTATCAATAGTGTGTTAGATTTTTCTCTCAACCATTGCCATTCTAGTGCCAGCATATGATATTGAGAGATCATCCACAAATAATGTTGAGAGAACATCCTGGGGAATGGCTGAGGATATCCCATTAATTGCTAGTGCAAAAAGGGTTACACTCAGCACACTACCCTGCAGAACTCCTCCTTCCTGGCACTTACTCTCTGATAGTTTCCCCCACTCTCACTTGAAAAACTCTACGTGAAAGAAATGCCTGAATCAATAGTGGCAGCTCTCCTCTCAATCCCAACTCATGAATGGTTTTAAGTATACCATATCTCCTTGTGGTATCATATGCCTTTTCAAGGTCAAAAAATAGTAACATGGTGCTGTTTGGAAGCAAAGGCTTCACAAATAGAAGACTCTAGTCGTATCAACACATCAGTCGTTGAGTGCATTTTTCGGAATCGGTGATAAAATACCTTTCTTTTCAAGGCACCACATCAGCCTTGCATTGACCATCTTCTCCATGATTTTACATAAACAAGATGTCAATGCAATAGGACGATAGTTTGCTGCTAAAAAACTTGTCTTTACCGGGTTTTAAAAAGGCTAAAATAATGGCTAGTTCCCAAACACTTGGGTAACTATGATCATGCCATATTCTATTAATAATACTTAAAATAAATAGCTTTGTATTAAAATGTACATGTTTAATAATTGCATATGGAATTCCATCGGGTCCAGGGGCTGTATCATTGCAATGAGCAAGTGCAGAATCAAATTCTATTTCAGTGAAAGGAGAATTATACGACTTCCCTTCTTGTCGCAAAATTTAAAATTTTCTTTTCTTCAGTGCACCTATACTGGTGACCAGGGTCTCCTTCACACTTACTGGATACATTTGAAAAATGATTAGCCAGGGCATTGATAACATCATTTGCTTCAGTTACATACTGGCCATTCACCTTCAACACTGGTGGTGGGTTTGGGGTGAATTTGCCAGCTATCTTTTTTACTTTCCTCCACACAGAAGATGGTGGTGTTCTCCTGTTAATGGAGGAAACAAAAGACATCCATGACTGGCGCCTTGCTTCTTTCATGGCACGTCGGAACTGTGCTCTACATTTCTTGTACATAATTAAATTCTCATCAGTTCTGTGTCTACGCAATTGTGTTAGAGATCTTCTTGTGGCTCTGTGGAGGGCAGTTAGTTCTGAAGACCACCACGGGACTGGTCGTCATTTGAATAACCCTGTTGTTTTGGGAATTGAATTGACTCCTGCTGTATGGAAAGTTCCATTCAGTAAGTCTATGGCATCATCGATATTTTCAACTTGTCCTGCATCCCCCTCAATTTGGCTTAGCCAACGAAATTTATCCCAGTCCGCCTTGTCAAGATTCCATCGTGGCGATCCCTGTAAAGGTGGACCATTGTTGGTGTTTATAATGATTGGTGCATGATCACTAGTATACCAATTATCTAATGTTCTCCAATCGAAGTCGAGAAGGCAATTAGAGCTTACGATTGATAGGTCAATACATGACAAGGTACCTGTCTGGACATGAAAGTGTGTGGGCTCTCCTGTATTAAGGAGTCCCACATCTTCATTTTCCACAATTGATGATATGATATTTCCCCTCGTGTTTGCTAAAACATCACCCCACAAAGGATGTCTACCATTCAAATCTCCAAGTAAAAGAAAAGGTTGAGGGAGTTGTTGAATCACCTCCACTAAGTTATCATACAAAATGTTATCATTTGGAGGCAAGTACAGAGAACAAATTGTATATTTTCGCCCTATGTCAATCTGTACACCCACTGCTTGCGGAGGTGTACGAATAGACAGAGAAACTTGGGGAACATCTCGACGAACGTATATGAGACTTCCGCCATGGTGATCATATGGTGTCCTATAACTAATATATTCGCGAGGACAAGGGGTATTATGATCAAGTTTGCTCTCCTGTAGACAAATAATTATGGGGGAATGCTCATGAATAAGGAGCTTAAGTTCTTCATATTTGGCCCTTAAACCCTGACAATTCCATTGCAAAATGGAGGAAAAAACTATGGTTTATAATTTGGTAGACCCCTTGGATGGAGTCTTCCCATTAGCAGTTTTTGATCTAACACTATTTTTAGGTGGTTTTATTATAGAGGGTCTTGATAGATTAGGTTTAGCATTTATGATTTTCTTTTTGTCTTTTTGATCTGATTGTTGAGGAGGTTGGTGGACCTCCACTTGAATTTCCAATTTATTTAAATTGACTTCCAGATCAGAAATATCAACAGACAAATCATCATATTTATTTGACGTCGTAATTTTGATATTTCTTATGGAAGGGGGCGAGAGAGATGGAGGTCTCTCTCTTTTCTGATTAGTAGGTTTTGAGCTACCAGGTTTTTGCACCTTCCCCAATACAGGTGCACTTGGTAACTTGGTGTTAGGTGGCATCTCCATCAAATCAGGCAAGGACATGGCCTGGGAGAGATTAGTACTATTGCTGGTAATGGGGGACGAAGGCTGTACAGAAATGGGCAATGACCCATTTTTAATACGCTGTGGCAGAGCCTCAGAAGGCAATATGATTACCTTGGCATGCAGTACTTTATTATCAGAGGTTGTATTTCTTTTCTTAGGATTACTGGCAGTGCTAGGTGGGGTTGCTGTCTCCTGTGGTAAATTTACCTTTGATTTTAAGGCCTTTGCATAGCTGGTTGATTTATTCAACAGTCTTTTTGCATGTCCCACACTTATGTGTTCTAAACTTGATTTGTTTAGGGCAGCTTCCTCCAACTTATACAGTTCGCATCTCCTATCACTTGATTTATGATTCAAATTGCAATTTGAACACCTGACCTCAAGTGTACATTCTCCATGATAAGTTTTGGAGCAAATACCACACATTTTTCCATTTTTGCAAACTTTGGATGGGTGTCCAAATTTAAAACAATTAAAACATTGCAGGGGCTTTTGTTTGAAAGGCCGAACTTTAATCCTTTCATTTTCAATAAAAATATGGAAAGGTACATCAGCATCCTGGAAAGTAAGTATAATCATTGAAGTTCCAGGAACCTTATGCACTTTCCATACATTTAATGGACACATAGAACGTATCTCCTCCTCTGTAAATTCGTATAGGTCCTTATTAAAGACCACTCCCCTTCCATAACTAAAATTTAGATGAGGTTTCATTTCCAATGTAATTTCATCACTGCATGTCTGTAAGTTAGACAGTATTGCAGACTGAGTCGAAGATTTGGCATGGATGAGATAACTGTTCTTCCCAAAACGAGATATATCTCCAGGTGCTATGGTTCCTATTTTTTTTTGGATAAACTTACATATCTTAAAATAATTCCCTATTATCCCTTTAGGTTCAGCTAAGAGCCACATTGGTGGTTTGAGTTTTCTCTGTGAAGGCATGGGTACATTTCTATCTTTTTCAAACCAATCAGCAAGTTTGTACACATCCAATTCCTTTGGGACCTTATCACAAAGAGCTCCCATGATGTTCAATTCGTTAATTTTGATACTACTAATATTACTTATGGCATGACTTTCAAAAGATATCCAAGAGTCCCATTTTTCATCTCCAAGTCTCATCCTTATTTCCTTTATCAATCCATAGCACTCAAATGCTCTATATATATCATCACAATTTGTCTCTAATGGGATTTGGGAAACATGAAGGAATCGTAGTTTCCCTGTGTTACCCAAATTGCTAGATTTTTTAACATCAGTAGAGGGGTCCTTTTTAGTTCGAAGGTCGTCAACAGAGTTTTCCTTAATTACAGTAGCAGAAGTCGTCAACAGTGCCGGGGGGGAGTCAGCAAATCCAGGGGATGGGGAGTCAGTATTTGAAGGGTCCATATTTAAGGGTGGGATTTTCAGGTTTTTTGTTGTTGTTTTGTTGGGGTACCTGCTTGAGAATTATAAGAAAGTATCATACGTTGGAAAGGAAATTTGTATTCTCCACTATCGGCACAAAAGGAGTATACTTCCCCGATTGGTCCACTCCATACCCTACCCGAAGGATAGCATCAAAACAGATATAGAGGCACAGGTGTAAGCTAAACCCGCCTGTTAGGACTGAGACCAAAGTAATATGGAATCATCCTCCCCATATCTGTAATGATGGGCTTCCGGCCAAAAGCCAAGAGTCCCACCTCAAGGATTGGATCCCCCTGGATTCCGATGAGCCAACCCTTGAGAATAGTTCCGCCAAAAAGGTACAAACCATCTTTGGGATGGCTGAGATCATCCAATACTCTCATATATAGCTTTGAATGCGAATACCTCCCAACCGTGATCCCTTCTCCCATTCATCTAAGCAGACAGTAATAACGAATGTTGAAATATCCACGCCATTTAAATAAAATAGAAAAAAATAGGTAAATAAATAAATGAACAAATAAAATAAATATATATATATATATATATATATATATATATATATATATATATATATATATATATATATATATATATATATATATATATATATATATATATATATATATGCATACATCTACATATATATATAACTAAGAAAAATAATAATCATAGAGATAGAACAGCAAGATGAAAGAAATTTGATAAAATTAGGAGAAGGTCGAAGTAATATTAAGCAGAAGAAAAAGATGATTGGGAGAAATGTAGATTCGAACTGGGGGAGCAATTTCCCGAAGTTCAAGAGCCCTCTTGCCCGTCACCAAGATTCAGCACGGGAATGAAATGCCGTGCTGAAGCTCAATGACTTCATCAAGGCATTCTCTCATTAAGAGGGTCAGTGGCCAAAAAAAAAGTGTAAGTAGGCCATCGCTCGTGGCGGTGGCCTCCCGTGTTTCTAATCTTTTCTTTTTACAGGATGCAGGAACGGGCGTGCGATTTTTGGTAGACACGGGTGCTTGTCTTTCTCTTTTGCCAAGGAAACTCTTCAAGACACGACGTAGTCTGTCTACATCTGCCGACGTCCGCTTGGTAGCTGCCAACGGATCTGCGATACCCACCTACGGTTACGAGAACCTCACATTATCGTTCGGAATCGGTAAATTCAATTGGAAGTTTTTCGTTGCTGACGTCACCATGCCAATCATCGGTGCGGATTTCCTCTCTCATTTCCACCTTCTGGTCGATGTCGCCCACCGACGATTGGTCAACGCAGACTTGTACTTGTCGACACCTCTTCAACCTGCCCCCTCTAACTTCGCTCTCCACATTAGCGCACCCACAGATGCCTACGCCCACCTCCTCACATTGTACCCGGAAGTTTTCCGTCCAGAACTTCGCTAAACGCCCACGGTTCCTGCCAAGCACTGTATTTATCACCATATCAAGACGACGGGACCCCCAGTCTTCGCAAAATTCAGACGTCTGGCACCGGAACGATTGGCAGCCGCCAAACAGACGTTCACCGAAATGGAGGAAATGGGCCTTTGCCAAAAGGCCTCCAGCCCATGGTCGTCACCCTTAAAAATCGTTCTGAAGAAAGACGGCTCCCTCCGTCCGTGCGGGGATTACAGGCGCCTGAACATGCAAACAGAACCGGATCACAGCCCCCTCCCAAACATTGCCGACGTGACCTCCTACCTGCACAAAGCGAAGGTATTCTCTACGCACAATCTCCAGAAGGGGTATTATCAGGTGCCTATGAACCCAGAAGACATCCCAAGACTGCCATCACCACTCCGTTTGGTACATACACCTTCAATTACTCCTGTTTTGGCCTTCGTAATGCTGGGGCCATGTTTCAACGTCTCATGGATGGCATCTTAGGGGACCTCCCTTTCTGTGTATGTTATGTGGACAACATACATGTGTTCTCCTCCTCAAAAGAGGAACACCTCCGTCACCTGCGCATCGTGCTCGACCGCCTGCAACAAAACGGCCTTGTAGTCCGGTACAACAAGTGTACCTTTGGCGCCAACGAAGTGTCGTTCTTAGGGCACCGCATCACTCCTGAAGGTGTCCACCCCCCTCTGAGAAGGTAGCAGCCGTTCAGAACTTTCCCGTGCCCTCGGCCGTCAAAGCTCTGCAGAAATTCTTGGGCATGATCAACTATTATCACCGTTTTCTGCCAGCCATTGCCGCCACTCTTGCTCCCCTCTACGCCTCCCTCAAGGGCAAGCCAAAGGACCTGAAGTGGGGTCCCCTTCAAGAAGCAGCCTTCTGCAATGCAAAGAAGGCCCTATCAACTGCTGCGGCTCTCACTTTTCCTATCCCACACGCCCCTCTCCTTCTCTCCACCGATGCCAGCGACGTCGCTATTGGTGCAGTACTCGAGCAGGTGGTCAAAGGCTCGCCCCGCCCATTGGCCTTCTTCAGCAGAAAACTGTCCAAGGCAGAATCGGGTTATTCTACCTTCAATCGAGAATTGCTGGCGGTACACTTGGCTATCCGTCACTTTCACCATTTCTTAGAAGGTACGCCCTTCGTCATTCGTACAGACCACATGCCTCTGGTGCACACCTTCACTCGACAGTCTGACGCCTGGTCCGCCCATCAATGCCGACATCTCTCCGCCGTGGCTGAATACAATTGCACCCTCCAATACGTCCCTGGGAAAATGAATCCCGTTGCCGATGCCCTGTCAAGAAACACGTTGGCTGCCGTTCAACTGGGATTGGATTACAACGCCCTGACTGAAGCCCAACGACAGGATCCAGAGTATCAAGCTTGTAGGACATCCTGCACGTCCCTCCGTTGGGAAGACTTTCCTCTCAAAGACTCCAACACCACCCTCCTCTGTGACGTCAGTACTGGTAGACCGCGACCTTGGATTTCTGCTCCCATGCGCCGACAGGTATTTGATTTCATTCACGGCCTTTCACATCCCTCGTGCCGTTCTACTGCACAGCTGCTGAAGGCAAAGTTCATCTGGCACGGCATTTCTAAGGATGCTAAGGATTGAGTCCGCGCCTGTACTTCTTGCCAAACTTCGAAAGTACATCGACACACTGATTCAGGAGTGGGCACCTTTCCTTAACCTCAGCGTCGTTTCGCGCACATTCACATCGACGTTGTAGGCCCCCTACCCACATCACAAGGACATCGTTACCGGTTTACCGTCATCGATCGCTCCACTCGTTGGCCTGAAGCCATTCCCATGGAAACTGCAACGTCCGCCTCATGTACATCTGCCTTACTCTCTGGATGGATTTCAAGATTCGGTATCCCTGAGCATATTACTTCCAACAGGGGAACCACTTTCACCTCTCAATTGTGGACGTCATTAGCGAATCTCCTTGGCATCACCCTACATCAGACAACGGCCTACAACCCGGCTGTCAATGAAATGGTTGAAAGTTTTCATCGCACCCTCAAAGCAGCTTTGATGTCCCGCTGCAAGGATTGCAACTGGTTTACTCAGCTTCCCTGGGTCCTCCTGGGACTAAGAACCACTCCTAAAGACGCCCTCGACGTCTCGGCAGCTGAAATGGTGTATGGCGACCCGTTGGTCGTCCCTGCCGAATTTTTTCCTTCTACAACCTCCTCCGACGATCTCCAGCGCATACGTCACGTCGTGGGAAAATTTACTCCGTCCCACCAGACTTACAAGCCCCCAGCGAAGCATCACATACCAACAGACTTGCACTCTGCAACGCACGTCTTCCTGCGCAATGACACCAGCAAGCCACCACTAATGCCCCCTTACACGGGCCCTTTCCTTGTGATCCGACGCAGTCCGAAAGCATTCCTCCTAAACATTCGGGGCAAAGAAGACTGGGTCTCCATTGATCGTCTAAAATCTGCTTATCTTCTGCCAGATGACCCGCCTACAGTTCGCCTCTCTAGATCAGGGCGCCCTATTTAACATGTTCAGTATGTCATTTTTAGAGGGGGAGCCATGTACCAACCGTGTGTCACACAATTGTACATAATTCCTTTTGCATATATTATGCTTGTATCTTCGCTCTTCCCTCGTACTAAACGAACATGAAAATTCATGTCTGCTGTTTTCCTCTGTAACATTGTCTGTCTTGTTAACTTATGTCCTGCTGGCTTGAGGTTTTGTATATAAAGGAGTGTGTTCTATAATAATATAACTCAGTTGATTGCATCCTGCCTTTGAGTTCACAAACCTCTCTCGGCACCGTCACAGAAGCTTGCAAACATTCTGTCTTGGATGCTGTCCACACCAGCCAGTCGTCCAGGTAGGCTACCACCTGGATTCCCTTTAGGCGTAATTCTTTGGGAGCTACACTCGCAAGCTTCGTGAAGATCCTTGGGACTATGTTTAGCCTGAATGGCATGGCTCTGATGGCGTAAAATCTTCGATGTAGCTTGAACCCTAGGTAGGGGGAGAGTTGGCGATTGATTGGAACGTGCCAATAGGCATCTGACAAATCTATGGAGACGGTATATGCCCTCTTGGGCAGTAAGGTCCTTATGTTTTGCAGTGTTAGCATCGTGAACTTGCAGTTCACTATGAACTTGTTGAGTGGCGATAAGTCCAGAATGACACAGTTTTTCTGAGTCCTTCTTGGGAACACAAAACAGCCTTCCTTGGAATTTGATGGACTTTACCCTTTGGATTACTCTTTTCTCCAACAGTTCTTGAATGTACCCCTCCAGAACGGGGGTGGAGTGTTGGAAAAATCGAGGGCATGGGGGTGGAGTGCTGTACCAGCTCCAACCCAGTCCATTCTTGAGAAGGATGTGGGCCCAGGGATCGAAGGTCCACCGATCCCGAAAATTCTGAAGTCTCCCTCCTACCGGTATCATCTCACTTTGGCTGCTGATGCCCTAAGGTTTTGCCTCCTTGACCGCGACCACCCCTGAATCCCCTCCCCCTTGAGGGACGTCTACACGAACCTCTGGCTGCTCCACTAGGCTTCGCTGAAAAGGTAGTTGACTGCCCTTCAAACGCTTGGTTAAATGCCGGAAACTGCGTCAACACGGCTTGGGGAACCCACTGGTACGTGGTCGGGGTTTGTGCCACCATCTGGGGCACTGTAGGCATAGGAAGTTGTTGCTGCTGCTGTCCGAATGGCTTGGCTGGCCGAGAGGGTAGCCTAGTCTTATTAGTCTTATTAGTCTTCCTCTTTGGTTGGGGACCCTCATCCGGGGAAGACTTTCTCTTGAGAGATAGGCCCTACTTCTGGAGAAGGTTTCTATTCTCCGTGGCGGCCTTATCAACAACCTCCTTGACCGCTTCACTAGGGAAGAGGTGTTTGCCCCAAATGTTGGAGGAGATTAGTTTCCTTGGCTCGTGCCTCACCACAGCCAAGGCGAACACGAACTCCCTACAAGCCCTCCTAGCTTTGACGAAGCTATAAAGGTCCTTCGTCACTGTGGCTAGGTGTGTCTTAGCCACTACTATAAACATTTCATGGACCTTGGGGTCACTTGCCATTGTCTCCAGAGTCGTTTGATGAGACATTGAGGCAGCAAGTCTCTTTTTTGTCTCAAGCTCCCCGCGCAAAAGAAAGTAAGACAGCTTGGGGAGGTTCTCACCGAACTGACGTCCGGCAATATCAGCCTCCAACTTCCCGACTGAGAAGGTAAGATGGACGTCCTTCCAGTCCTTGTGGTCCATTGGTAGGGCCAAAGACAGAGGTTTACACTCCTCCAAGGAGGGGCATACGACTCCTTGCTGGGCCAGAATTCCACCTCTTCAAGGGGGACTGAGCCCAACTTCTCCGAAATGACGATTTTTCCCGTCGTCATAGGCATGTGCTCGGCATACCTCCAAGGGTTGGCATCTGAGCACAAGGGAAGGTCTTTCACGCTGAGCTTCTTCTGGGGCCCACATGATGCTGCAAGTCTCCGCATCTCCAGCTTCATTGCAGCAGCCTTCTCATTATTTTCCCTCTGCATCTGTTGGATCATTCCAACGATGGAGGAAAGGGTCTTTCCCAGCTCATCTGGGAGAGAGGACGATGTTGAAGGAATAGGCTCAGGGGCCTGAACCGGAGTAGCCGACACCTTGTTAAACCCTTCCTCTTCATTGTCTGGAGCCTGTTCTTCTTCCTGGTCTTCTGCCAGAAGGTCTTTTTCCAAACACTCTGACACCTCCGATATCCTATTGTCCAATTGGATGTCCTGCAGGGCGTCCGCGACTTCAGCATCCACCGGGATCTGAACCAACGGTATCTCCGCTTGAGGCTGGGCAATCACTGCCTCAGCTGACGCCTTGGGGAAAAGGTAAGCCCTCATCTTCTCATTTGGAAGATCGGGCCCAGAAGTATTCTTCTGAAAGCCCCTTACCCAGGTACGAAGCTTCTCCCTTGCTACGTCCCTTGACTCCGCCGTCTTAGGGGAATCAAAAGCCTCAGTAATCAGGTTTGTGCACACGGTACATACCTGCGGG
>NC_090753.1:96422140-96436892 GCF_036898095.1 Palaemon carinicauda | reverse complement strand
AAACCATCTTCATCTACCCCTCACCATGTGTGTGTGTACGCATAACCATTTTCGTCTAAATTTCCAGCCAAAATATACATCGTAGTTTCCTCTACAAAAATAATCTATTATTCTGTTGTTCTCTAAACCGTAGGGACAAAAATCTACATAGGTTTATTTATCATCTAAATATTTTCGGGAAGTTTGGAGGAAACTCGAACGAGTAAATAGTAGAATTTTATAGGCCTGAAAGACCATTTATATATAAGGATTATTATTTAATAGAACGGTCAGGATTATATTCTCTACGAGTAGAGAATATGTAGTCGTAGTGAAACTTTAGTAATTTATAATTTTGTGTTGAGCAAAAAAAAAAAAAAAATAGAAGTGAAATGTTCCTCAGAAATTTTGGACTTGGTTTTAACAAAAATAATAATTGCTAATGACATTTGTTCCGTAATTAAAAAATACAATAATTAAACTAGTTATTAATAGCGTGTAAGGTTTTATGTTTAAGAGAATTATCAAATAAACAAGGCAATATCTGCTGGAAAACTTTGTAATTACCAAACATTATTATAGTCACTTTATTCATTTCCAGATTAAATCTTTTTATCAACTTTTTTTAATAATAGTACAGCGGCATAGCAGACCAATTGTTCAAATTGGTCTAAAAGCACCAAAATTGGCACACATGTAGATTAATATATTCTAAACATTTTTGGATATGGAGGCATTCAAGATTAGCCCTTAGGAAGATATGGCGGCCATTGTTCAAAATGGCCGCCATTTAACATTAGCGTCATTACATAGACTTCATTATGTGTCGTTAGTTTGGTGCTAGATGGGCCAAAATTCCCTTTTTTTACATCAGAATTAACATCAATAAATGTTTAACAGATATTTAGATGAATCTTCTCAAAAATGGCCCCCAAACTGGCCGCTATTTTGTGGAAAAAGTGGACATTTGATGAAGATTTCAATACTCAATGATATAATACCTCTAATAACCAGTACCTGATTTCAGGAACACACTTTAATTGCTCAAGTTGCTTTTTTATTTCAAATTGCTGGCAAAATTGCTAGTCAAAATAATACACAGAGTACGGGAAGTTTACAGTATGGTCAGATTGTAGTTATATAGTCGACCAAAAGCCCAGTCTCTAGGCACAGTACTTGTGTAATCCTGCAGTACATACATGTAATACAATAACGTAGATTTTGCCACACTATGTTAATTATGATTCCGAACTTTTCAAATCTGGTCACCAGAATTATGAATGTCTACAGATCATAATGTTGGTTAGCAAGTTTTCTGTCCCAATCTACTGGCATTCGCCTTCACAGAAACATAGACCAGTGCATTGCAGTGAAGCGTTCTTGCACTTGCAGCGGTTTTTTGCAGCCTTTCTTGCATCCGCAAAACACCAGCTCATAGCAGGCCTTGGATGCCTCAGGGAGTGTGGTCCAGAGTGGTGTGTAGAGCCCATCATCACTCCGATGCCAGCCCCAGTCTGTTGGTGGAGGGAGCACGGGCGTTGGTACCAATGCCTGGCCCCAGACATGACCACCCTGAAGGGCAGATCTCTTCACATGCTGCTCCAGAGCAGCGTAGGTTGGCGGGATGTTCTGAACAGAGTTCGTCTTTGCAAAGAGCTGCTTTCTCGCCTTGTTGACGTCCTTGCATTTGCTTGTGCGGTCATACAGGAGTATGACAAACCTCTCGATGACATGCATTGTATCCTCTTGGATGCTTGTGGGTGCATTTGCCAGACTCAGCAGGGCATCAGTGAGTTCTGGCAGCGTGTTCCATGTTGCCCAGGCAGATTTCTTCCCATGTCCGACGAAGGCTGACACAGTATCACACCCTGTGATGGCATGAAACATTGGAAGAGCACATGCCTTCTCTGGACCAAGGGAGGAAGCTATTTCATGGGCTGTAATGTAGCGGTAGTTCTTGCCTGTCCCAAAGGCTACCCAGAGTTCGTCTCCAGCTGGTAGTTTCTGGACTACCATCACTGCTAGGACCACGACGTCACTGTCTACTGTTCGAACCTGTATCTGGTGGTGACCATGTTGTGCAGCATGTGCTACATGTAGCATCATGCGGGTGTCTACCTCTTCTTGGTTGCATGGTGCGAGTGAGTTGACATCCTCTTGCTGTGGAACACAGATCACCTGCTCCCCATCAGTGACGACCAGTTCCTTGCCTTCTTCTTGAAAGGACTCTGCAATGCTACGATCCACTCCCTCATCTGCACACGTTGGGTGTTGAAAAAAGCGAGATTCCTGTTCCATGGAATGAATTCTTGGCTGTGGTGGCACTTGGGTTGTGGTCAATGTTGTCCACAGCCGCAGTTGTGAACACATTGCTACGCAGGGTAGGCGGGCAGACCACTTCCTCTATGCGGTACAGCTGACACACGCTGTTTCCCATCTGGGCAGAAAGACGTAGGACTCTGTCATATGAGATGCTTAGGCCCAGAGAGAAGAGCTTGTCCACAAGTCCTCTCTTGCGTGTTTCAGCATACAGCATCAGCCCAACATAGGTTGGAAGAGGAGTTTCTTGAGACGTACTGTGTCTGACAGCTGGAGGCTCCTGTGTCTTGGTTGCTCCCTGCTTCCGACTTTGCTTGACACTGTTGAACTTGAGAAGCTGCGCAATGGAAAGAGCTGCTTGGTTGAAGAGGAATGGCTTTGATTCTTGATGGTGGGGCCATCCAGCACCATATTTACCATTGCAACTAGTACGTTTGGCACAGAGTCCTCCTGACAGCCGCCCGGGAATGATCCACGGAATTGGTAAGTGTCTTCAAACATATATCGACGAACTATCTGTGCAGCACGCGCAAGGTGAACTGCCTCAGTGTCACAGTCTTGCTCGCAGGCTTTGCCTAGCGCTTCACCAATGTCTTCATCAAACGCTAGTAAAACATCTCGGCCTTTGCTGTGGGATCTCAGGCCTGGTATCTGGGCTAACAGGCGCTTTTTCAGCCTTGTGCTATTAACTTTCTGGCACAAAACAACCCCGAGCTGTTCCATTCTTGTTGTGTATAGCTTTACAAGTTCTGCGAGTCTGAAGACTGGGGTGGTGCCCTCTTCTAGGTGGGTTTCCTCGATATACAGGACCAGTTCAGCCAGTACGATTCTTGACATTACACCTTCATGGTCAGTTTTCTGCTCGGCTTCTACAGTGGTCTTTGCACGATAGTAAAGAGCCAACAAACACTTGGAATGGTACTTGGCCTCCAGAGCCACCATATCACCCATGCTGAGCCTGGCTATGAGTTCATTGTCCCCAACTTGCGCTGCACACTTCCGTACGCGTGTGTCCACCTGGAAGGTTGTTACTTCATGTAGGGTCTCTGTGCCAGACTTTCCACAGAAAAAGCAGGAGGTGCCACTGGTAGTGGCTTCTGAAGAGTGTGTTCTGGCGCGCTTGGCCTGGACATTGTCAGTACTATCAAATGCTGAGCTGCTTGCGATGCGTCTCTTCTCTGCTCTTCGTAGCATTGTGTTATTGTATTTGAGCATACATGTTTTATGCCACTTGGCCTGGTGGGCAACCATTGTCGCCTCAACACCTTGTCCTTCATCTAGTCTCTGTAACTGAACAGTTCTTGGCAGTTCTCCGAGTTCATCAAATTTGACCAAGTTTGCAGCCATTGTCGTGTATCCACTCCCAGGGTCTCGGCGTTTAGACAGTACTGGGCAGACAAGTGACTCTGTTGTCTCCTCTTGACATACAAGACACAGCTTCCAGTTTGTCTCAGGAGGTGTTGTGGGAGTACGTTGCTCAAAAGTATCGACCAGTTGGAACTTCTTTGCCATGGCTGCAGTCTGGAACAACGCGTCTCTGATGTCAGGTGGTGCTGCTGCTGCCTCACCTGCAAAGACACAAAACACCACCATGTTACCACAAGTTACTACTACAAGCACCATGACTATCAACACTATACTATTACTGCAGCCGCCGTCACTGCCACCAACGCTGCCGCTGCAAAGTAAAATTCATTTTCTTGTGAAATGGTAGCCAAATTATTTGGTAAGCACAGAAGTATGTGTAATTGTACAATACTTATCACCTCTAGCACACTTATCACCTTTAGCATCCACAAAAAGACAAATTATGGTACGTATTCAATGACGCTAACGGTAAATAGCGGCCATTTTGAAAAATGGCCGCCAAATGTACTACGGGGAGAATCTTGAATGCCTCCATATCCAAAATTGTTCAGAATGTATTAATCCACATGTGTGCCAATTTTGGTGCTTTTAGAACAATTTGAACAATTGGTTTCATATTTCTTACTATGCCGCTGGGCTATAACTGTGAAATTTCATCAGACAAATTAAAATTATAAAAATTATAGAAGCTAATTATTTTTTTCATATTAATTGTTAATTACTTTCCTTGCAGTTTTCTTATTTCTTTTCCTCTATGGGCTATTTTCACCGTTGAAGCCCTTGGGCTTACAGCATTCTGCTTTTCCAACACCGGTTGTAGCTTAGCAAGTAATAATGATAATGATAATGATAATAATAATGATAATAATAATGATAATGATAATGATAATGATAATAATAATAATAAATAAAATAAAAAAATAAATATAATAATAATAATAATAATAAAAGTCAATAAAATAAAATCTTTTGGGTGACTGACGTGCGAGACAATAAAAGTTTGAATCATGGATTAAAATATTGAGTTTTTTTTTTTTTATATATTTTGGGATACCGTTGCTTATTAATTATTATATTTCTGGATTAAATAATACGGTGGAGTCGCAAAGAAAATAAGTTTGATATATTATTATTATTATTATTATTACTATTATTATTATTATTATTGTTATTATTATTGTTATCATTATTATCATTATTGTTATTATCATCCTTATTATTGATATTATTGATATTATTGCTATAATAATAATTACTACTACTACTACTATTAATATTATTATTATTATTATTATTATTATTATTATTATCATTATTATCATTATTATTATTATTATTATTATTATTATTATTATTATTATTGTTATTATCATTGTTGTTATTATTATTATTGTTGTTGTTGCTGTTATTGTTGTTGTTATTATTGTTGTTATTGTTGTTGTTAGCCAAGCTACAACACTAATTGGAAAAGCATAGGATGACCTAACACCAAGGGTCAAAACTAGAAAAAAATAGCCCAGTTAGGAAATAAGGGAATAAACAAACTACACGAAAAGTGAAGAATTAATATAAAATATGCACAGAACAGTAACAACATTAAAATTGATCTTTCATATATGAACTATATAAAGAGAATTATGTCAGCCTGTTCTACATAAAAAACACATTCCATGTCTCAGTACGAAAATATGTGATTATATTTGTATGTTTTATTTAACGACAAAGTAGTAATTAGATGCCAAGAAATGTCAGAATTTAATCTAAAGTAGTTTAACACTATTTTCTACACTAGGGAGACTTTGCACCTTCTACAAAAAGCATTAGGTTTTCAGGAAAAATATATATATCGTCACTGTGTAATAAAGTGTCTGGCTATACATATATATATATATATATATATATATATATACATATATATATATATATATATATATATATATATATATATATATAGCCAGACACTTGGTCTTTATTATTATATATATATATTATAAATATATTTATATATATATATGTATGTATATATATACATATATATATATATATATATATATATATATATATATATTCTACAGAAATATATTTATAATATATATAATAAAGACCAAGTGTATGGCTATATATATATATATATATATATATATATATATATATATATATATATATATATATATATATATATATATATATATACAGTGTATATATATATATATATATATATATATATATATATATATATATATATATATATTTCCAGTCACGCTGAACTATTACTGTCTCTCGGGAAGGGGGGAAAAGGATTAGTCATACCCTGATGAGAGGTTTAGGCGTGTGTGTGCATATCTAAATAATTCAGTCATCATTTTTGACGGGTGGCATACACTAGTATGTACACAATCAATGCACTTAAACCGTGTGCTTAGCAAATCAGCCAAAAGAATAGGCGTATAAATAAATCAAAGAATATTAGAATATGAGTAATCATCGACACCTTTATTTCCGCTCCAAACATTGACGCCAGTAATAGCGAGGGGGGGGGGGGGGGAGGGAGACGGACGCGGCTCTACTAAAGATGAAAAGCAAAAGCATCTGAATGAATTCTGCAAGCAGAGCTGTACGATTTAATCAAGCAGGGAATGACAGGCAGTCAAGTGTGCTTCCGTGTTCGCTCAGCAAACAGATCTGGAGAGAAAGATACATCTGCTCTGGAGGACTTTTGTTAAGAGGGAGTCCTTCTCATAAATGTATATTGCAAGGGACGCAAAAGGAGTGGATGCAGATATGACGTTCAGGGCTTCATTGCGCTGAGCGGTGTCTCTTGGATGAATTTCCGTCGTCGAGTTATATTTGATATGGCGTCTTTTTAACCAGGGGATTTGCATCGTAAGGCTTCAGGAAAACCATTTTCTAAGAGATTTAGTTATGAAATGTTTTTTTTTTTGTTACCAGTGATTACTTATGCATATATGATACATACACAACCACTATATATATATATATATATATATATATATATATATATATATATATATATATATTATATATATATATATATATATATATATATACATATAAGTGTATATATTTATATATATATATGTATATATATATATATATATATATATATATATATATATATATATATATATATATATATATATATACATATATATAATATATATATATATATATATATATATATATATATATACATATATATATATATATATATATATACATATATCAAGTCACTTCCCCCAATTTTGGGGATTAGCTGACATCAAACTATGATAAAAAAAGGGGAACCTTTCCTTTCTACGCTCCTCCTAGCCTGACGAGGGACTCAACCAAGTTCTGGTGGTACTGCCCACCCTCCACCGTTATCCACCACAAATAAAGCTTCCTAATGCTGAATCCCCTACGGCTGCTACCTCCACAGTCATCCAAGGCGACCGGAGGAAGCAGCAGGGCCTACCGGAACTGCGTCACAATCGCTCGCCATTCATCCCTATTTCTAGCACGCTCTCTTGCCTCTCTCACATCTATCCTCCTATCACCCAGATCTTTCCTCAATTCATCCATCCACCCAAACCTTGGCTTCCTCTTGTAATTCTCCCATCAACTCTTGCATTCATCACCTTCTTTATCAGACAGGCATTTACCATTCTCTCAATATGGCCAAACCACCTCAACACATTCATATCCACTCTAGCTGCTAAATCCTTTCTTACACCGGTTCTCACCCTCACTACTTCGTTCCAAACCCTATCTACTCGAGATACACCAGCCATACTCCTCAGGCACTTCCTCTCAAACATATTCAATTTCTGTCTCTCCATCACTTTCAATCCCCACAACTCCGATCCATACATCACAGTTGGTACAATCACTTTCTCAGACAGAACTCTTTTTACATTCATGCCCAACCCTCTATTTTTTACTACTCCCTTAACTGCCCCCAACACTTTGCATCCTTCATTCACTCTCTGACGTACAGTACATCGGCTTCCACTCCACCATTTGCTGCAACAATAGACCCCAAGTAATTTATATATATATATATATATATATATATATATATATATATATATATATAGATAGATAGATAAACCGATCGTGGTTTAGTGTTGGTTTAGTGTTAACGGATGTCCCTTTGTTAGGGAGACGGGGACGCGGTGGCACTTTGAAAATGACGGTTGTAAGCTTGGCGTCACCTAAACCTCTCCCGATTGGTTGTCATGAGACTTTTGGGTCAAAACAACCAATCATTGATCAGGCATCGCGATGCCCATCTATGGGCGATGGGGAAATTGCCTATAAGCGTCAGTCTGGTTTTGGAGGTCGATAGAGAGTGTCAGGTGCCAATATGTGTGCCGAACCGAGTACCATTTTTCTGAGGGCTTTTTCTTAGCAACGTAACGTAATCATAATTAAGGGCGCCCTTGTAAACTTAAGAGAATACAGCATGTGCAAACAATCAACTCGGCTATTATTTGTGCATGAAATCCCTCTCTAGTCATGTTCTCTAATTGAACCCCAATACGACCCAGATCGGGTCATATTAAATGGTGTCAGGTGTGGGGTGTTAACAGGTTAACGTCTGTGCTAAGTGATTTTAGCCTACGTGAGATTTTTTTAAAAAGGGAAACAAAAGATAATAGTGATAATGGTTAACATGAAAAGTTCGACGTCGAGTGGCGGTGGCGGAGAGAGAGGCGAAACGAATGCCGCAGCTATTGTAGACACGGTACTCGGGGAAGAGAATTTGGGAATAGGTGCACCGATATACATCCAAACACTCATGCGCAAAATGGCAGAAATACGTAGATATATGCAGAAAGATCAGAACAATAGAAGTGATATTACAACCTCAACTCGATTGGAAATTGATGCGGGACCTCCTTCGCTAGAACCAGTACGAGCGCGTGATCTTCTGGTACCAACGATTCCGATTGTCGAGTTCAATGATTCCCACCCCGCTGAGGGATACTTTTCGATTGAAGCCTTCTTGGGGGTCGTAGAGGATGCTACTGCAGGATGGTCCGATAGACATCGGATTATACTGACCAACCAGAAGATAGCCGGAGCAGCAGCCGACAAGATACTAGATGGAGGGGTCGGCCAACGGACTGGGAGTCCTTCAAAAACGAACTCCTGAAACGGTTTGGCCTCTCTGAAACTGAGAAGACGACCCTATGGCAGAAGTACCAGCCAACCTTGCGGGCAGGAGAATCCCTTTCGTATTTCGTCGAACGGATATCTAGAGATTTAAACTGTTTCGCTCCGGAAGGCTGTAAGAACCCAGAATGGTGAGAAAGATATTGCAAACAGAAACAGATGGAAGCGCTCCCCTTGTCAGTTACAGCCGCCCTACAAGTTCCCGGGCAGTCCTTGTACGATGTCATTCCTACCGTACAGGCAGCGCTGAGCGTATACAGGGAACGACGAGCAGGGGGAGGGGCGAACCAGTGGCCGACATCCATGATAGCAGCAACCCAGACGTCGAGGCAGCCCGACACCCAGCCGGCTTTGACAGCCTCCCAGGGGCGGGGTGCCCGTAGCAGTAGACCTCAAAGAGGCAGAGGTCCGAGAAGTGGGGATGCAGTGAATGATAATTGTTGGAACTGTGGGGGAAGGGGGCACCTCCGAGCTGTATGCCCCTCCGTCGAACAGCGGCGGTGTTTTGGATGCCATGCCACAGACCACCTACTCAACAGCTGTCCAAAAAACGGCGTCGGCTCAAGGGATCACGTTCCCCCTGCACCAACAAGAGGAAGGGGGAAAACGACACGGGACGGGGACCACGGGTCCTTCGAGCCGTCTGTCCAAACCGCCAGGACCAAAGACAGAGCCAAGGAGTCAAACGTCACCCCCCAGTGTGACGTCGGGGGAGGCCAGTCAGTTCCCCAGCCAGCAGTAAGGGATACCCCCAGGCCAGCGAGCGCGACTTCCCCAGGAGTGCCAGAGGGGGTTCGGGAGGTAGAGCAGCCGCCTCCCACCGCCGCTCCCACACATGCAAGTAGGAATGCGGTCCCCGTTCTTAGAGTAGAGCTGGGATCGGGTGTGCAACGCGCTCTGCTTGATTCCAGGGCCAGCGTATCCCTTATAGAAGAACATTTGGCGACGGATGCCATACAAACATGGAAGGAGTGCCTGGTGTTGAACACGGCTGGGGGTCACAAACTGATGACCCGACGTATTGTTAGACAGAGATTCATCCTTCAAGGTCGAGAAGTGACCCATGCCTTCTATGTCATTCCGACATTAAATATGGGGGATATTCCTATTATCCTGGGAATCGATTTCATCAAGGAGAAACAAGTGACAATACGGGGCCCCGATGGGGAGGGGCTGGAAGTGAGGTGGAACGTGGGACCAGGAGAAGAGACAGAGATACCCGTTATGGGGGAAACTCGGCCTCGAGTTAGGGTCGCCCTTACTGCTAAGGGGATAGCAGGGGCGGTTCCTGTCGGGCCGGAGGCAGGTGAATCAATCCCCCCCTCCTCCCTCTACTCCCTATCAGTGGCACCCGCACCGGAAATGCGCGAAGGTGATTTAGTGTACGTAAAACCCCATCAAAAGTGGCAGGATTTCATGTCTCCAGGGGTCACCACCGTTACCGAAGGAAAGGTTGAAATTCCCTTTATAAATGTAAGTACCCAGTTCCACTTAGGCACTGAGTCGGTCTGCGACCTTGAGTTATGTTCATTAGTGACAGCCGAACGGACACTGGCGACCTTGTCTTTCCATGGTCAAGGTCCCGGTGGGGACAGGCTGAGAAAGCTCCGTCAAACAGCTATTGGAGCGAACCCAATTAATTATTATAAGAGAGTAGGAGATATTGTAGAGAATTTTGCGGACGTAATTGCAGTTGGAGATGAAACCCCAGGGAGAATTACTAAGTTTCCATTTAACATCGAGACTGGCAGTCACCCCCCAATTCGTTCTAAAACTTATAGGACTCCCGTCTGTCATGTAGAGGCAATTGAAAGAGAAATAAATAAATTAAAAGAGCAAGGTACGATTCGTGAAAGTCCCCCTGGGCCTCTCCAATTGTGATGGTTCGTAAGAAGGATGGTTCTTTTCGGTTATGCGTAGATTATAGGAGGATAAAAGCTGTTACCAAGGATAATGCATACCCTTTGCCCTCTATCGAGGAACTGTTACTTAAAGTCAGAGAAAGCAGGTTTTTTTCTACTTTAGATTTAAAGTCCGGGTATCACCAAATTCCCTTAAATGACGAAAGTAAAGAAAAAACGGCCTTTATAGCAAATGATCATTTGCTTGAGTAAAATTATCTCCCTTTCGGATTAAAGAATGCTCCTGCCCATTTTTCTCGTGTGATGATGTCTGTATTAGCTTCATTATTAGGACAGTGTTTTTGTCTATTTGGATGATATAATTGTAATTGGGGCTACGGCAGACGAGCATGAAAAAAATCTTATACAAGTGTTAGAAGCCTTGAGACGTCAGGGGATGAAGGTTAATTTAGACAAATGTAAATTTTTTCAACAAGAAGTAGAATTTTTGGGGCACATCGTAACACCTGAAGGCCTAAGGCCTTGTGCCGATAAAGTAGCTGCAATCAGGGAATTTCCAGAGCCAAAAAACGCTAAGGAAGTAGCCAGTTTTCTCGGGCTCGCTGGCTATTACCGTAAATTTATACAGAACTTCGGTCACACAGCACGACCGCTAGATTCATTGAGGAAGCGGCCCGAATTTCAGTGGGGAAAAAGAGAAAAAGCTGCTTTTCAGACATTAAAGAATGCACTCATGAGCGACGAACTTTTGGCTTATCCAAGGTTCGATCGGCCGTTTTTGGTAACGACCAACGCGAGTCATATCGCGATCGGCGGAGTCATTTCTCAGGTTGATGATGAAGGGAATGAGAGGCCTATTTGTTTCGCTTCACGAGCTTTAAAGGGACCAGAGGTTAGGTACAGTACCTTCGATAGAGAGGCATTGGCAATTCTATGGATGCTAGAGAGACACCGCTAGTTCTTGCTTGGGCTTAAAATGAAAATAAATACAGATCATCGACCGTTGCGAGACTTGTTTAAAAGAGGGGAATTAAATACTCGGCAAGCTCAGTGGATTGAGCGGTTGTTAGAGTTTGATATTGTAAATTTCGAGCATATTGCGGGGAAGTCAAATAAAGTAGCAGACGCTCTCTCCAGGAACGCCATAGCGGCAGTAACGACTAGGTCGGCAAGGCGGAAGGAAAAACAACAGGAGAGTTCGGGGTCAAATGCACCTGTGGGAGGAGCGCATAGAAAACGGGAAGAACTTGGCAACTCTAGTGCGAGAGAGAGAGAGGACGAGAACTGTCCGGAGAATGTGAATGATGGGAGTTCCACGGGGGGAACTCAGAGAGAATGCCCCGTGAATGAGTGTGTGATTGATTTGTGTGGCTGCAGTGTGGGTGAGCTTGTTGCTGGACAAAAATCTGAAACTTGGATCGAACAGGTCAAGAGGTGTGTGAGAGATGCGAGTAGCAAGCTCCCGGATTACTTGCGCATGCGAAGAGATGAGTTCTTCATTGAAGACGATGTCCTATTTTATAAATATGAGAAGAGACAGGGAGATATCCGATCTCGCGTTGTTCTTCCTTCCTCTTTGATAGAGAAAGCCATCCATGTAATTCATGTAAGTCCTTACGCAGGACATGTAGGTATAGAGAGGTCCTTGAGAAGGGCCAGAGAGTCATTTTTTGGGTTAGGGATGAAAAGACATTGTTAGGTTTATTAATAAGTGTCATGTGTGTAACACTATGCGGAACCACAACCATGTGATCCCGAAGGCCAGAACATGGTCAATAGTGCCTGTTAAATTTAATAGAGTGCATATGGACGTCCTGGGTCCATTCCCCCCCGGTGACGGGCAGTTTAAGTACGTGTGTGTTTGTAGATGCATTCACATGCTTCACACACACGTATGCAATGGTGGACAAAACCGCAGTGTCGGTTGCGAAGGCATTGTGCTCCTTCATAGTGAGGTACAGATGTCCACGTACATTGATAAGTGACAATGGTAGAGAGTTTGTGAATGCAGTGTGCAAGGGGGTAACTCAGATCATGAAAATAGATCATTTCACGATCGCCTCTTATCGGCCATCAGCAAATGGGCTCGTCGAGTCCCATAACCGAGAGGTGACAAATATTTTAAGTTATCTTGTGGGGGACAATCCAAACCAGTGGGTGGAAATGTTGCCGTGGGCGGAGTTCGCCCTAAATACGGCATATAATGGCTCTATTAGGGATACACCGTTTTTTATGCTTTTTGCGCAGGACCCTGTGTTGCCATATACCGTTGTCATGGACCCCCACACCCTGCCATTATACAACACAGAACAATATCGGGTGATGATGTGTAATTTGGCTCGGAGTGTGTTTCAGATAACCCAAAAGTACTTGCTGAGGGCCAATGAGAAGTATCAGACGAAATACGATCAGCGTTTCCGAACGCGCACGTCAGATATACAGATAGGGGACAGAATCTATCTAAAAAGGTTGCAACCGCGAAAGCATAAACTGGAAGCCTCATATGTTGGACCGTATCGTGTAAAAGAAATTAAAGCCGATACGGCGGTCATCCAACACATTCGGACCGGGACTAAAGGAGAGTATCACCTTTCGCATATGCGTCCGGTCCGAGAGGACAACTTGGTGTGGTATTTGAATAAGCCGGTGCCACCTTACCCCGGGCTACCTGGCTACTTGGGGGAGGAACGTGAGGAGGAGGCCCGAGCATGTGTCCGTGCCGTCCTTCGAGAACGAGAGAGTGCGAGAGGACATGGGCCTTGAGATAATGTCTACCACGAGGTGATTGAGGTCATAAAAATCAGGTTTCTTTTCCGGATATTCGTTCCAAGTGTATTGTGAAAAGATGTTTTAAATTTTGTTTCCATTTTTTGGTTTTGTTCTAAGCATATCACGAGTATATCATTCGTCATACTGAGAAATTTCTGTTGCATTTATGTTTATGTTGAAATTAATTCAAATTTCATTATTTTGTGTTGGTACCAATTTTGCTATTACCAATGGTTTTAAGTGTGTTTTTCCATTTTGTTGTACTGTATTTGAAAAAATTTTCATTTGTCTCTGTGGAGGTTTTCGGTGCTGTTACCGGTAATTGTTAATCATGGGTTGAAAATTGAACATCATTACTTATGTTTTTGTTTTTCAGGAGAAATAACATTGCTCGGTTATTGATAAGTATTTTTCTTTTTTGTTATTATTCACTGTTTGATTTGCTCCTTGTTGCAGTGTCACGGATGTGTTAGAAATGGTTTTCTTATGATGGTAAATGTGTCAAAGAGTGCTGGGATTGTAAGTTATTCGTTTTGATTTCTCTTAATTTTTATCATTTTCTTTATTTTGTGAATGTAATGATTTGTCGGTTCGTATAAAAATTTTATTGCGTTGAAGGAACTGTTGGTAAAACATTATTGTTTTTCTGATTTTGTGCTCCAAATTTCGGTGATGATGTAATAAACCTGAATTTTGTGTTTCTGTATGACCTATTGTGGGCGTGACATTCATCTTTGTGTAACTTGCAATTGTAACACGCCAACCGGCCCTCTGATTTTGATTTTTAATTTTAATTTCTGCATGCACCCGAAGAGGATGGTACTCAGCGGCAATGTAAAGAGAAACGGAAGTTTTTGTTTCAGTGGAAAAAGTAGAAAAGTTTCATCAAAAAAAAGAGGGAAAAAAAAATTTGTTTTGAGAAAAAAAATCTGATAAGTGTGAATTTTACGGGACGTAAAATTTGGGAAGGGAGTGATAAACCGATCGTGGTTTAGTGTTGGTTTAGTGTTAACGGATGTCCCTTTGTTAGAGAGACGGGGACGCGGTGGCACTTTGAAAATGACGGTTGTAAGCTTGGCGTCACCTAAACCTCTCCCGATTGGTTGTCATGAGACTTTCGGGTCAAAACAACCAATCATTGATCAGGCATCGCGATGCCCATCTATGGGCGATGGGGAAATTGCCTATAGGCGTCAGTCTAGTTTTGGAGGTCAATAGAGAGTGTCAGGTGCCAAGATATGTGCCGAACCGAGTACCATTTTTCTGAAGGGCTTTTT
>NC_090753.1:96404640-96412140 GCF_036898095.1 Palaemon carinicauda | reverse complement strand
ATATATATATATATATATATATATATATATTATATATTATATATATATATATATATATATATATATTATATATATATATATTATATATATATATTATATATCAAAAATTTTAAGTAATTTTTATTTTTCCTAACATACTTACCGAGAACTACTTTCTATAGGAGTTACTGGTAATCTCCTCTCTATCGACCAGAGTTTTGCGTATGTTACCCCCTACTCCGCTCTCTAAGTAGACCTACCCCCGGCATTAAGGAATGTGCCCTGAGGGTAGGATCAAGGTATGTCGCTGCTTGGCTGGGTCAGCCTCATCATTAAGTTCTTTCGAATTAGCACAATGGTAGCAAGGGAAGAGAGGCACTCGGGGAAGGAAGGGAGGGCCATTACCCGAAAGTAGTTCTCGGTAAGTATGTTAGGAAAAATAAAAATTACTTAAAATTTTTGATTTGTTCCAACACGAATACTTACCTCGAACTACTTTCTATAGGAGACTTACACTTTAGGAGGCGGGAGTGCTATTCTGACCCCCTGACCCGGGCCGTGGAGGCCAAGAGGCCTATGGATAACGGGACCTACTAGAAAGCGGAAGCGAGGGTAACTACACAAAAATTCACGTTAGTGTCTAAGTACTCACCCTTTGAAAAACTTCTTTTGACGTTCCTTCCAGGAGCGTAGTCGTGAAGAATGTATTATCTTATGGGAACAGTCGGTATTCCCCGAAGAGGCAAGTAAGCAACTGGGTAGGAGGTAGGAAACCACACTTGTGCCTACCGGTCGGTAGTCTTGAACGCGCCTGGGGTTTTTACCGTTACACCGCTTGGAGGGCGGAGATGACTGTTCCAATGGAGAACCCGTCCAAGGATTTTCTTGAGTAGTCCTTGAGGTAGTGGGCAGTAAAGGTTGACTGGTTCGACCAAGTACCTGCTCGCAGGATCTGCCCCACTGCCATGTTTTTCTCAAAGGCTAAGGAGGTGCTCAGGCCCCTGATGTCATGAGGCCGGGGAGTGCCTGGCACTACCATGCCATCTTCCTTGTAGGTTCTGGCGATAACTTGTCTCAACCAGAAGGAAATGGTGTTTTTGGAAACTTGTTTCTTATTAATACCTGTGGAAACGAAGAGGCTCTTGATGCTTGGTCGGAGATGCGCTGTCCTTTCCAAGTATTTCCTAATTGTCGCACCGGGCATAATTTTAAGTCTTCTGCATTGCCTGTCTTAGGGATGGCAGGAATTGAGAAACCCTCAAACTTCGGGTCCCAGACTGCTGGGTTCTGAGTCTTGGCCACAAAAGAAGGCACGAACTTGAAGGATACTTCTTTCCACCCCTTTGAATGAGAAACGTCGTATGACAGACCATGGATCTCTCCCACTCTCTTAGCGGACGCCAAGGCCAGCAAGAAGACGGCCTTGAGGGTGAGATCTTTGTCTACGATATCCTTCAAGGGTTCAAAGGGGGGACGACACAGCATCTTCAGGACCTTGGCTAAGTCCCACTGGGGCACCCTACTCGCCTGTGGGGGGCAAGACTGCTCGAAACTCTTGACAAGGATCGCTATGTGTCTCGAGGCCCCCAGGTCGATGCCCTTCAGGAGGAAGACTTGGCCTAAGGCGGCTCGAACTCCTTTTATGGCTGGAATTGACATTCCTACCTTGTCCCTAAGAAACACCAGAAAATCTGCTATGTCTGGGACAGAGGCCTTAAGAGGTCTAATGTGCCTCTCAGAGCACTACTTCGTGAAGGAGGCCCATTTTGCCTGGTATACCGCGGCTGACGACTTTCTCAGGTATAGAGACATTCTCTTAGCCGTGGAGGGAGAATATCCTTCCTTCTTCAAGAGCCGCTCGATAGTCTCCAGGCGTGAAGACGAAGGGAGAGTGGGTTGTCGTGGAGCCTGAGAAAGTGAGGCTGGTGCAGAAGGTCTGACCTGGCGGGCAGAGGCCACGGCGGTTGACTCGCTAGGTCTTTTAGGTCCGCGAACCACTCTCTCTCCGGCCACCAGGGCGCTACCAAAGTCATCTTTAGGTTTCGGGCGGTCCTTACTCTGTTGAGCACTTGTCTTATCAACGTGAAAGGGAGAAAAGCGTACACATCCAGATCGTCCCACTTGTGCTGAAAGGCGTCTTCTAAGGCTGCTTTCGGGTCTGGTACAGGGGAGCAATAGACTGGGAGTTGGGCGTTGAGTTTTGTTGCAAAGAGGTTCATCACCGGGGAGCCCCAGCGCTGAATGATGAGCCTGGCTACTTCCGGGAGAAGGGACCATTCTGTCCCTACTATCTGGCCCATTCTGCTGAGGCCGTCGGCCAGAACGTTTTTCTTCCCGGGAATGAACCTTGCTAACAACACCACGTGATTTTCTTCTGCCCAATTTAGAATCTCTATGGTGAGATCGCACAACTCTCTCGATTTCAAGCCTCCCTGTTTCTTTATGTATGCTACTACCGTGGCGTTGTCGCACATCAACGCCACGGTGTTTCCCTTTAGCAGACTTGCGAAGTGTAGGCACGCCTTCTGGACTGCCTTCAACTCCAGGAAATTGATGTGGAGTTGCTTCTCCCCTTCCAACCAGGTACCTCGTGCCGTTTCGTCGAGGAGATGGGCTCCCCATCCCTGGTTGGAGGCGTCTGTGAACAGAAGTAACTTAGGAGGGTCGGTCCCGAAGGGCATCCCCTTGAGGGAGTTCGACTGGCAGTGCCACCCTTCCAGGGAGGGTCTCGTGTTTGGAAGGACTGGAATTAGCACTTGTTGTGAGTCCGTCTGGCACCAGAGGTTCTTGAGATTCCATTGGATGGATCTGAGCCTTACCCTTCCCTGGGGAACTAGTTTCTCCAATAAGACCATGTGGCCTATCAGCCTCTGCCAGGGAAAACTTTTCCCCGAATGGTGTCTAATGTCATCCCCAAGTAGTTCATTCTGGTGGACGGGGATAGATTTGATTTCTTCGGGTTGATTACAATCCCCAGATCTCTGCAAAACTGGAGGAGACTTCTCCCTTGTTCCTCCAAGAGGACCTTTGAGGCGGAAAGGAGCAACCAGTCGTCCAGGTATCTGATAAGGCGGATGCCTTGTTCGTGAGCCCACACTGAGACAGTCGTGAAGACTCTCATGAACACCTGGGGCGATGTTGACAGACCGAAGAAAAGAGTCCTGAATTGCAGGATCTGGGAACCCCATTTCACCCGGAGGAACTTCCGACTCGAGGGGTGGATCGGAATTTGGAAGTATGCGTCCTTGAGGTCGACGGTCATCATAAAATCTTTCTCCATCAAGGACAGCAGGACTGACTTCGGAGTGTCCATTTTGAAGTCCGTCTTCTTGATGAACATGTTGAGAGCTGACAGATCTATAACCGGTCTCCACCCCCCCCCCCCCCCCCCCCCCGTCGCATTCTCCACCAGGAACAGGCGACTGTAGAAACCTGGCCCTGGGAGAAGAACTTATTCCATGGCGCCCTTCTCTAACATGGAGGATACCTCCTCTTGAAGGGCGGTCCTCTTTAACGGGTCTTTGAGAGCTAGCCAATCTGTCCGGTTGGCCGGAATAAGAGGGGGTGGTTCCGTTAGGAACGGAAGTCTGTAGCCCTCCTTTAGTACGGACACTGTCCAAGGCTCTGCCCCTTGAGCCTTCCATGCTTGCCAATGTTGTCTGAGGCATCCCCCAACCCGAGGCTTGGGCGGGGATAAGGGGCCTCCCACTCTATCTTCTTCTAGAGGGGCGGCCTGATCTGCCTCTCCTAGAGGCGGAGTAACCCGACCTGAAGGAGCTTGAGGGCGCTGGAGCTCCCCTGCGGGAGGGCTGAGGCGTTGTGGACCAGGAGGAAGAGGGGGCCTCTCTCCTCGTAGTGCTGGAAGAGGCTTGGGGCGTCGCGGCGCTATCTGAGACGGACCTCTTGTAGGGCGGTCTCCTAGAAGTCGGCGGTCTGGGGACATTAGCCTCCTTCTTTTTCGAGACCTTCTCCATTATGGCTTCTAGTTCCTTCAGAGGAAACAGAGACTCTCCCCACAGGGGTAGGCTGCGAATGGCTCGCACCTCCCTGTCTGGTACCTTCCGAGACACCTTCGTTAGCACAGTGTCTCGCTTACGGAGAACCCAGTTAGCTGTTAGAGCGAGAGACTGATAAGTCAGAAACTTCAGGGTTTTACCCCCGGAGGTAATGAGGTCCCTCAGTAGGCCTTGCTGGTCAGGGTCCTCGGGGTCGAAGGAGGCTTGAACACCCACCAAAGTGGAAGCCCACCAGTCCAGCCAAGAGGAGACGTTCACTAAGTCTCGCGACATTTCCTCCATCATGGAGGCTTCTGCTGGCGAGAAACAGACTGGGGCCGAAGAGGCTCTATCGTCTGAGACGCCTTGACTCAGGATGTCTACGGCCGACTCCACTTTACAGGGACCTGGGCAACGTCCCGCTGGCACATAGACTTTGCCTTGGGTTCTGAGGCCCTGGAGCAATTTCGAGGCACTCTGGGTTTTGGGGGCCTCGGCATTGCTGGCCACTACCTTGTCGATATACTCTTGCCCTAGAACTAGATCTCTGGCTAGAGGGAGTGCTAGGGACGTCTTAGGTTGGGAGGGAGTTTGCATGATCCTCAGAAGGCTTGACCTCCAGGAATCTCCATCCGTAGCCGCAGGTTCTGCTATTTTGTGGTGCCTTCTGATAAGGCTAACCACTCTCCTATAGGAGGAGTCCTCCGTCGGGGAACCCTCCCCTCCGTCAGCCGAGGTCTCGGCCTAGGGCGGGGAAGCCGGGTTACCGGGCACGCCGACTGGACGCCTAGCCCTTGGGGCCAGGGGCGCTGTCCTGCCGAGGTACTGGACCTCATCTGCAGGTATGTCAGCACCAGGGGCTCGGGATAATGCAGGCACCGCTGGTTCAGCGGGCTCTCTCGTACGCCCTAAGGCTCTGGGTGCCGAGGACGCGGTTCCCGTGGGCTGACCCGACAGCGGGAACCGTTCCTTCCGACCCGAAGGCCGCACCAGCTGGGCTGGTTCGGCCAGGCTGCCTGACAAGAAGCGCGTTTCCCCCCGCTGGGCGGGGTGAACCGGAGGCCTCGAGGACTTATGCTTTCTAGAGAGGTCTTTCCTGCGAGCCAGGTCGCGAGGGTCAAGGCTGTGCTTAGAGGACGGCAGCCTTGGCGATCGCTCACTAGACCGGCGGTCTGGGGAACAAAGCCCCTTTGAGTCCCGCGAAGATACGTAGATCCAGGCGCCACCGGGAGATCCACTTCTCCTATACTTACGGCCTGAGGAGCGGGAGCGCTTTCTGCTATACCGCGTTACTACCCCACAAGGGGTCATCGGAGGAAGCGTGCCCCCCCGAGCACAAGGGCCGACTCTCCGGACGCACTACTGGGTCCTTCACTAGCCCTAGAGGGGCCCGTAATAGGCACTGCACTTACACTGGGCTCCTGGGAAAGGATGCCTTGTTCATCCACAACACTAGACTTACCTCGTCCCCTACTCTGTGTAGGGGACGGTGAAACCGAGGCCCCGTCGGACCGCTCACTGGGTGATGGTATCGGCGAGGAAACACTAATTTTCCTGGGGGAACGTTTCGCTGATTTCCTCTTTTTGGTACCGTTGCGTACCAACTGGATATCGCTCCAGTCTACACACTCGGGGCATGTATCTGCTGACGAGCAAACCTTTCCCCTACAGGAGGAACAAAGGGAGTGAGGATCCACTTCCGGCTTGGAGAGGAACGCTCCACACGATTTCCCGGCTCTAGGCCCAGGACAACGGCGGATTTGCTCCATAACGCATACAACGCACGACACAAGCACTAAGGGAATCAATGAAAACACTGGGTAAGCACACGGGTGGAAGGTGAACGCACAGGAACACTTGGGAAAAGCACACTGGAAAACGCAAGTTGCCACGCTGGGAACACGTGGGGCACCAGAACGCACACAAAGGATCGACAGAGAACGAGAGCGAGGTGTGAACACCACGCGACCAGAGAACTTAATGATGAGGCTGACCCAGCCAAGCAGTGACCTACCTTGATCCTACCCTCGGGGCACATTCCTTAATGCCGGGGGTAGGTCTACTTACAGAGCGGAGTGGGGGGTAACATACGCAAAACTCTGGTCGATAGAGAGGAGATTACCAGTAACTCCTATAGAAAGTAGTTCGAGGTAAGTATTCGTGTTGGAACAAATATATATAATATATATATTATATATATATATATATATATATATATACACACACACACACACACACGAAATATAGGAACGAATAACAAAATCGCATTATGATCCACACTCGACAGCTAATCCATACCAAGATCTCTCTCTCTCTCTCTCTCTCTCTCTCTCTCTCTCTCTCTCAAGCCAGAGATAACTGATACAGCTGGACTTGATAAGATACAACACCACTCAATGTGGTAATTTCTTTAGATACAAAATAACAAATGCATAGAACAGCCTTCCACCGGATGTAGTAAACAGTAACACGGTAAACGACCTCAAGAATAAGTTAGACAAGATCATATAAAAACTCTCTGACAGTTTAAACTAATCGGCTCTACCTAAGAGTAAATGGAGTCTCCGCGTATGGACTAAAACTCCTTGTAACGCGCTCTCTCTCTCTCTCTCTCTCTCTCTCTCTCTCTCTCTCTCTCTCTCTCTCTCTCTCTCTCCAGGGCTCAACGATCACAGGAAGCCCCTCTCAGGACTTTCCTCATGAGTATCATCCTGAACGATCCCCATAAGTCCTCATGAGGATGGCTCCGAGATCCCGCTAGTCACGGAAATCCTTAATAAGCTTCGACAATAGCTCCTCATTGGAGAAGTTCTTTGAGGGCGTTTGGGGACATTGCTTTGGTGTTGATTTTTCTTTACAAAAAAATAACGATGGAAATAAGTAAGATTTTATTTATCTTATTGCTATTTTCTTTGCACTTTTTCATATTATCTTTTTTTAATTAATTATAAGTTAACTGTCGATGCATAAATCGTTAATAATATAAAAAAGTATAATAATTATTCCAGTCCTATATATCATATGATTTAGATTTTGTGAATAATTCCAATTTCTTTACCTTTAAAATTATTTATTATCTCAATTCTGCAAAATATCTCAGGTTTACACACCATTAACAATAATAATAATAATAATACGACAACAACAACAACAACAAAATAACGTAAACACTGATATATAATCACTAAATTCCTGTGCTCAGGTGAAGCAGTTCTCACTGAAACATAATCGTTGGATGATGGGTTTAAAGGCAACTCATGAATGGCAAAGGCATAGGACAGTGACAACAGCCAAGCAGGACAATGCCCTATAGACTGCCTATACATACAAATGATCAGCGCCAAAGCACCCTCTCCACCTAATCTAGGACCAGGGAGGGCAAAGCAATGGCTGTTGATGACTCAGTAGGTAGACCTATAGGCTCATCCTTAGCTCACAAGGGTGGGGGAGGTTGCAGATACTAGATGAACTAATGAGTTTGAGCGGGCCTCGAACCCCAACCCGGTGATCGCCAGGCATGGACGTT
>NC_090753.1:96395667-96404140 GCF_036898095.1 Palaemon carinicauda | reverse complement strand
AAATGACGAATGTTATCTATAACAAAATTGGAATTAGAAAAATAATCGATCATTAAAAAATAGTCGAACTTGAATTCACCCCTTCTCCCAAAATAGTAAAACAAGTGAAAGGTATTTAAAACTATTTTTGTTTCCCCAATAGCATTCTTCAAACACACACACGCACACACGACTGAAATCTATCCAACACTCATTAAAAAGTTACTTGTCAATGTGAGTTAAACACTGAAATGAAAACATTCAAAATCGTTTTCAAATATTATGTGAAATATTGAGATGGTTTGGGCATGCTCTTCGCATCGCACTCCCCTAAAGTCATTAGTTCACCAAACTTTCAGCTGGGCTCCAGAAGGACTAGCAGAGTTGGAAGACCCAGGCCTACATGGCTGAGGACTATGAAGCGTGAAGTAAGAGTTGATGAATGGAGAAGTATTGAATTAAAAGCTCAAGATAGAGACGACTGGCGAAAACTAACCGAATCCCTTTGTGTCAATTAGCCGTAGGAGATGATTGTGATGATGATGATGATGATGATGATGTAAAATATTTCAATCTCATTCTCCAATTTTCTATTGCATTCTTATTTATCTTTATTTTTATCTTCTAAATGAAAACGATCATGCCTGGCGATCACCGGATTGGGGTTCGAGTTCCGCTCAAACTCGTTAGTTCATCTAGTATTTGCAACCTCCCCCACCCTTGTGAGCGAAGGATGAGCCTATAGGTCTACCTACTGAGTCATCAACAGCCATTGCCTTGCCTTCCCTGGTCCTAGCTTGGGGGGAAAGGGTGCTTTGGCGCTGATCATTTGTATGTATAGGCAGTCTATAGGGCATTGTCCTGCCTGGCTGTTGTCACTGTTCCTTGCCTCTGCCATTCATGAGTTGCCTTTAAACCCATCATCCAACGGTTATGTTTCAGTGAAAACTGCTTCATCTTAGCACTGGAATTTAGCGATTATATATCAGAGTTTACGTTATTGTGTTTATGATGTTGTTGTTGTTGTTGATATTATTATTGTTAATGGTATGTAAACCTGTACGGAGATATTTTGCAGAATTGAGATAATAGATAACTTTAAAGATAAAGAAATTGGAATTATTCACAAAATCTAAATCATATGATATATAAGACTGGAATAATTATTATTATACTTTTTTATATTATTAACGATTTATGCATCGACAGTTAACTTATAATTAATTAAAAAAAGATATGAAAAAGTGCAAAGAAAATAGCAATAAGATAAATAAAATCTTCTTCATTTCCATTGTTATTATTTGTAACGAAACATCAACACCAAAGCAATGTCCCCAAACGCCCTCAAAGAACTTCTCCAATGAGGAGCTTTTGTCGAAGCTTATTGAGGATTTCCGTAATTAGCGGGATCTCGGAGCCATCCTCATGAGGACTTATGGGGATCGTTCAGGATGATACTCATGAGGAAAGTCCTGAGAGGGGCTTCCTGTGATCGATGAGCCCTGGAGAGAGAGAGAGAGAGAGAGAGAGAGAGAGAGAGAGAGAGAGAGAGAGAGAGAGAGAGTCGTAAGATTCTCTTTAAGAGGTCTTGCTATGGATTAGCTGTCGAGTGTGGATCATAATGCGATTTTGTTATTCCTTTCTATATTTCGTATATATATATATATATATATATATATATATATATATATATATATATATATATACATATATATATATAGATATAAATATATATATGTATATATACATATATATACATATATATGTATATATACATATATTTTATATATTTATATATTTATATATATATGTATGTATATATATACATACATATATATGTATGTATATAAATGTATATATATATATATATATATATATATATATATATATATATATATATATATATATAGAAACATAATGTCAATTCGTCCATTTTTTACCAGATTCCATATTTTCAAAAAAGGTTAATTTTTTTCGTCTCCTAAGATTACCTATTTTTCCCTTTCAATTCTCGGTCCATCTCAGCCATTTGGGAATATACATATGCAAGAATAAATTTCTTACATTTACCCTACTATTTATCGTTATTGTTTTTGTGTGTACCATTATTACTAATTTCATAGCAGTAAGAATCAATGGCACCCTTGGGCGAGTGCCCGCAGTCAGCAGTATCAAATAACTCGACATGAATTCAATTGGTTTTCCTTGCGAATATATTTGACACCTCAAATTAGACTGCATTTCCTTTGTTTGTTTATTTTTCATTTGGAGAGAGAGAGAGAGAGAGAGAGAGAGAGAGAGAGAGAGAGAGAGAGAGAGAGAGAGAGAGAGAGAGAGACTTACAAGGAGTTTGGATGTCTCAAATACTTTTCAGTCCATCCGCTGTGACCCCATTTGCTCATGGGTAGAGCGATTCACTTTAAGCATTGAGAGAGAGAGAGAGAGAGAGAGAGAGAGAGAGAGAGAGAGAGAGATGACATTTAATAGTTTGTTCTTGGCTTGCACTAAATAGGTAAGGCGATTGTACACTGGTTGCATCGGCCTATTTACGTAAGCAGCTTAACAATTGCGTTCTTGAGAGTTGAAGGTTTAAAGGCCGCTCATGAATGGCAGAGGCAAGGGACAATGGCATTGCTCTATCAACCAGGACCATGCCTTAGAGACTGACCATATATCATATATCAACGCCTAAGCCCCCTCCCTACCCAAGCTAGGACCAAGGAGGGCCAGGAAATGGCTGCTGATGACTCAACAGGTAGACCTATAGGCTCCCCCAAACTCCCCAACCTTAGCTCACAAGGATGGTAAGGTTGCAGACACTAATGGCATTAACGAGACCGAGCGGGACTCGAACCCCCGACTGGCAAACATCAGGCAGTGACGTTACCAATCAGGCCACAACAATGAAATGTCTGTTTACGTGTTTAGAGAATTACCTTATGGTATATTGATCATAATATATGCATACATTTACTGTTTGGATTTTTAGAGAATGATCTTCTCCCTTATTCAATAAAGAGCAGGTGTCTGGCTATATATATATATATATATATATATATATATATATATATATATATATATATATATATATATATATATATATATATATATGTATGTATATATATATGTATGTATATATATAATGTGTGTATATATATAATGTGTGTATATATATATTTACATATATATACACATACATACATATATATATATATATATATATATATATATATATATATATATATATATATATATATATATATATATATATATATATATATATATATCTTTCCGGTCACTCCCAGCTTTCTCTGTCCCTCAGGTATGGGAGAGAGGGAGGAGTCATACCCTGGTGAGAGTTAGTGTGTATGTGTGTGCATATCTATCTAAATATATAGTCGTCATTATTGACGGGTTGTGTACACCAGTTCAGAATAAATGCATACATGTATTGTTTATAAGTCTCGAGAATTTCCACTTATAATACTATTCATTATACATACATTCATTTATGTGCATATATACGTATGCATACTTGTGCGTATACATATCACCAAATATGTAGAGTAGTATTAACTTCCAGGATTACATTGGTTATCATGCATACATGCATATACATTCATATATACGTATACTTACTTATGCATAATCATATACATGACTAATACCTTAATGGTTGAAGTGAAGATAGTAAACATCTGGGTTTAATTATTCAAAATGATTTATATGTGAAAGTCATTTCGATTTTGGTATCAAAAGGAAAATTCGTTAAGGAAGAGAATGGAGCTTGAAAACCGATAAACCTGGAAGAAATCTCATGAATTTTAGATGAGAGAGAGAGAGAGAGAGAGAGAGAGAGAGAGAGAGAGAGAGAGAGAGAGAGAGAGAGAGAGAGAGAGAGTTTCTTTAACCCATAATATTATTTCAAGCTTGCTTGAGGGAGTAAATGGTGACAAATATGGAAAGAGTTTTTTTCCTATTTCTCTTCATATCTCGTCTTCTTATTATATGAAAAAGTACGTTTTCTTTTCTGAAGTCATATTTTGTCAATTGGTCATTAACAACAACAACAACCATAATAATAATAATAATAATAATAATAATAATATTGGTAACAAGAATGGTGATCAGAATAATAAAGATGATGGTGATATAAAACAAAAAATTGTTGTGATTAAGATGATTATAGCAATAGCGCCAATATGGATAATAACACTGACATTAATGAGATTGCTGATAAAGGACTACTACTACTACTACTACTACTACTACTACTACTAGGTAGCAGGTTCTCCAGGCCACCAGCCACTGGTTGAGTTAGTACCGCTAGAGAGTTATGGGGTCTTTTGACTGGCCAGACAGTACTACATTGGATCCTTCTCTCTGGTTACGGTTCAATTTCCCCTTTGCCTACAGACACACACACCGAATAGTCTGGCCTATTCTTTACATATTCTTCTCTGTCCCCATACAACTGACAACACTAAGATTACCAAACAATTCTTCTTCACCCAAGGGGTTAACTAGTGCACTTTAATTATTAGTGGCTCCTTTCCTCTTGGTAAGGGTAGAAGAGACTCTCTAGCTATGGTAAGCAGCTTTTCTAGGAGAGGGACTCTCTAAAATCAAACCATTGTTCTCTAGTCTTGGATAGTGTCATAGCCTCTGTAGAAGAGATTCTTTAGCTATGGTAAGCAGCTCTTCTAGGAGAAGGACTCTCCAAAATCAAACCATTGTTCTCTAGTCTTGGGTAGTGTCATAGCCTTTGTAGAAGAGACTCTTTAGCTATGGTAAGCAGCTCTTCTAGGAGAAGGACACTCTAAAATCAAACTATTGTTTACTAGTCTTGGGTAGTGCCATAGCCTCTGTAGAAGAGACTTTTTAGCTATGGTAAGCAGCTCTTCTAGGAGAAGGACTCTCTAAAATCAAACCATTGTTCTCTAGTATTGGATAGTGTCATAGCCTCTGTAGAAGAGACTCTTTAGCTATGGTAAGCAGCTCTTCTAGGAGAAGGACACCCCAAAATCAAACCATTGTTCTCTAGTCTAGGGTAGTGTCATAGCCTCTGTAGAAGAGAGACTTTAGCTATGGTAAGCAGCTCTTCTAGGAGAAGGACTCTTTAAAATCAAACCATTGTTCTCTAGTCTTGGATAGTGTCATAGCCTCTGTAGAAGAGACTCTTTAGCTATGGTAAGCAGCTCTTCTAGGAGAAGGACTCTCTAAAATCAAACCATTGTTCTCTAGTATTGGATAGTGTCATAGCCTCTGTAGAAGAGACTCTTTAGCTATGGTAAGCAGCTCTTCTAGGAGAAGGACACCCCAAAATCAAACCATTGTTCTCTAGTCTAGGGTAGTGTCATAGCCTCTGTAGAAGAGACTCTTTAGCTATGGTAAGCAGCTCTTCTAGGAGAAGGACTCTAAAATCAAACCATTATTCTCTAGTCTTGGGTAGTGTTTTAGCCTCTGTAGAAGAGACTCTTTAGCTATGGTAAGCAGCTCTTCTAGGAGAAGGACACTCTAAAATCAAACCATTGTTCTCTAGTCTTGGGTAGTGTCATAGCCTCTGTAGAAAAGACTCATTAGCTATGGCAAGCCGCTCTTTTAGGACAAGGACACTGAAAAAAAAAAAAACCATTGTTCTCTAGTCTTGGGTACTGTCATAACCTCAGTAGAAGAGACTTTAGCTATGATAAGCAGCTCTTCTAGGTCAAGGACACACTCAAATCAAACCATTGTTCTCTAGTCTTGTGTAGTGCCATAGTTCTCTGTTCCATAGTCTTCCACTGTCTTGGGTTAGAGTACTCTTGCTTAAGAGTACCCTCAAGCAAGAGAACTCTAACCCAAAACAGTGGAAGACCATGATATAGAGGCTATGACACTACCAGTAATAACAATAACAAAAATAGGCATAAGCGATCTATTAGCCTTCCATAAAATAGAGAAATTGCAAAATTCTAAAAAAGAGCCTGTGCATACCACGTTAAAAGCCTCGCAAGCCGATGGCCCCAAGACACGCATTGGCTTTAGATTTCAAATTCAGATTTTTGGCCCAAATTTTCTCGTTTCAGCCGTCACTGCTGGCTCATTTTCATGCAGATTTTTTTTTCTCTATTTTTCTCAAATTTACATAACTCTCTTTTGCCATTTGATATCCTATTAGCAAGCAAATTGAGTTGATTAGCTTATTTTTTTTTTCTTTTTATGCATTTTTTTTTCTTTTTTTTGTCTTCTCAAATTTACATAAATCATTTGCCACCTGATTTCGTATTAGCAAAAAAAATTATTAGTTCTTTATTTTTTGTCTTTCGTCATCATAAGTGAATATTTTTTTTCATAAAGGTCTAATGTCTTTAAATTATTCTTTTAAACATAGAATGCTTTTCATATGAAACAGTATTATAAGGAAATACTTTTTGAATAAAATACATCTAAGTTATCTTTTTCAACAAAGACTATTTTTCATATTAAGAAGTTGTACATTTATTGTTTTTTCTAAACATAATATCTATAAATTATTCTTTAAAATTATTTCTTATATAAAGTAGTACATTTTTCTTTTAAACAAAGAATATTTTCCCATAAAGTACTTATTTCATCATCATCATCATCCCCTCCTACGCCTATTGAGGCAAAGGGCCTCGGTTAGATTTCTTCATTCGTCTTTATCTTGGGCTTTTAATTCAATACTTCTCCATTCATCATCTCCTAATTCACGCTTAATAATCCTCGGCCATGTAAACCTGGATCTTCCAACTCTTTTAGTGGCTTGTGGAGCACAGTTAAACATTATTATTATTATTATTATTATTATTATTATTATTATTATTATTGCTAGCCAAGCTACAACCCTAGTTGGAAAAGCAAGTTGCTATGAGGCCAAGGGCTCCAACAGGGAAAATAGCCCAGTGAGGGAAGGAAATAAGGAAATAAATAAATGATGAGAATAAATTAACAATAAATCATTCTAAAAACAGTGACAACGTCAAAAACAGATATGTCATATATAAACTATAAAAAGACTCATGTCAGCCTGGTCAACAAAAACATTAGCTGAACTAATCTCTCTTGGGGAGTGCGAAGAGCACACCCAAACCATCTCCATCTACCCCTCACCATGATCTCATCCACATATGGCACTCGAGCAATTTTCTCCACACTCCACCAGGTTGCTCATCCACTTATTCAACCGTTGACAAACGGTTTTATATTTACCATTTTTCTTTTATAATTTCTCGAAAATAATAACTATATATTAGTTTTCATAAGGAAATATATTGTATAATAAACCTATTATCTTCAAATCACTTTTAAACAGATTATTTTTCATATTAAATAGTTTTATGTTCACTATTTTTTCTATTTTCATTTTTCCAAAACACTTTCTTTAAGCAACAGGAAATGATATTTACTTTTAGAATAGATTTGAAATTTTCCTTTCATATTATTATTATTATTATTATTATTATTATTATTGTTATTGTTATTATCATTATCATTATCATTATCATTGTTATTGTTATTGTTATCATCATCATTACTATTAATTATTATTATTATTATTTTATTATTATCATTATTATTTTTATTATTATTAATATTCTCGTGTTTAAGAAATCAAAAACTGAAAAATGCAGTTTTCTCCTTAGCAGACTCAATTTACGAAGTCACAGAGGAAATATATTTATTAGATAATCAACTAGCGAGGCAAAAGATAAATGTCTTTTCTATCTCAAGAACCAATGTCTGTTGATAATAAGATTTAATGCTTTGTTGGAGAGGCTCTGATACATATATTGACATTAGTAAAACCCATTAAAATCAGGATTTATATTTGTTAGTATATGAACTTATATACACAGGTAGTGGGTAGCAGGTTGGCCAGAACACCAGCTATCTGTAGAGATACTACCAGTAGAGAGTTATTGGGTCCTTTAACTATCCAGACAGTACTATATTGTATCCTTCTCTCTGATTACGGGTCACTTTCCCTTTGCCTACACATACCCCGAACAGTCTGACCTATTCTTTACATATTCTCCTTTGTCCTCATACACTTGACAACACTGAGGTTACTAAAGAATTCTTCTTTGCTCAAGGGATTAACTAGTCCAATGTAATTTTTCAGTGGCTACTTTCCTCTTGGTAAGGGTAGAAGAGACTCTTTAGCTTTGGTAAGCAACTTATTCTAATTGTTAATTACTTCTCTTGTGGTTTATTTCCTTATTTCCTTTCATCATTGGGCTATTTTCCTCGTTGAAGCCTTTGGGCTTATAGCATCCTGCTTTTCCAACTAGGGTTGTAGCTAAAGAAGTAATAATGATAATAATAATAATATACTGTACGTGTATGTATATACAGTATATATATATACTGTATATATATATATATATATATATATATATATATATATATACACACACACATATATATATATATATATATATATATACATATATATATATATATATTATTTATATATATATAATGTATATAA
>NC_090753.1:96388167-96390667 GCF_036898095.1 Palaemon carinicauda | reverse complement strand
GTATATACTGTACAGGGTTAGAGTGCTTGTACAGGTATTGCGTTGTGTAGAGGTATAGGTTTTTATACAGGTACTGTACCACGTAACGCACTCGTATAAATATTTGTATAGCTAGATAGATTTTTATACAGATACTGTACCACGTAACAAAATATTTATATAGCTTTAGGTTATCATTCGCCTATATATGTACCACGTGATATATACACATGGCTAGATAGATTTTTATAAAGATACTGTACCACGTAACAAAATATTTATATAGCTTTAGGTTATCATTCGCCTATATATATACCACTTGATATATACACATGGCTAGATAGATTTTTATACAGATACTGTACCACGTAACGGACACGTATAAGTATTTATATAGCTTTAGCTTATCATTCGCTTATATAGGACCACGTGATATATACACATAGCTAGATATATTTACTTACATATACTGCACTGCGTAACACACACGTTGAAATATTTACATAGCTTTAGCTAATCATTCTCATTTATATGTATCACGTGATATATACACATGGCTTGATAGGTTTTTATACAGATCCTGTACCACATATCATGCACACGCTCGAATACATTTATATAGCTTTAGCTTATTCGCATTTACAGGTACCACGTACATGCTGTACATGATTGGAATGATTTCTATACAACCACTGTACATGCCACGTAACTCTCTCACGTCTGAATAGATTCGCATTTAAAGATACCACGTAATGTGCAGATATAGATTTTTTATACATATACTGTATCACATCACGCACACACCTTTGAAAAAATTTTTTATAGCTTTTTTTCTCATTTCGATCTACTGGTACAGTTGACTTCATTGATTGAGATGTACTTGTGTTTAGGGGAAGAAGAACCGAGGGCAACTTTGTCTGTAAATCAAAGTCGTCCTGTAAGTCAAAGTCGTCCTGTAAATCCAAATCCTGGAAATCAAAGTCGTCCTGTAAATCCAAATCCTGGAAATCAAAGTCGTCCTGTAAATCCAAATCCTGGAAATCAAAGTCGTCCTGTAAATCAAAGTTGTCCTGTAAATTAAAGTCGTCCTGTAAATCCAAATCCTGTAAATCAAAGTCGTCCTGTAAATCAAAGTTTTCCTGTAAATCAAAGTCGTCCTGTAAATCAAAGTCGTCCTGTAAGTCAAAGTCGTCCTGTAAATCCAAATCCTGGAAATCAAAGTCGTCCTGTAAATCAAAGTCGTCCTATAAGTCAAAGTCGTCCTGTAAATCAAAATCCTGTAAATTAAAGTTGTCCTGTACGTCAAAGTCTTCCTGTAAATAAAAGTCGTCCTGTAAATCCAAATCCTGTAAATCAAAGTCGTCCTGTAAATCAAAGTTGTCCTGTAAATCAAAGTCGTCCTGTAAATCCAAATCCTGTAAATGAAAGTCGTCCTGTAAGTCAAAGTCGTCCTGTAAGTCAAAGTCGTCCTGTAAGTCAAAGTCGTCCTGTAAATCAAAGTCGTCTTGTAAATCAAAGTCGTCCTGTAAATCAAAGTCATCCTGTAAATCAAAGTCGTCCTGTAAATCAAAATCCTGTAAGTCAAAGTCGTCCTGTAAGTCAAAGTCCTGTAAATCCAAATCCTGTAAATCAAAGTCGTCCTGTAAATCCAAATCCTGTAAAAGAAAGTCGTCCTGTAAATCAAAGTCGTCCTGTAAATCCAAATTCTGTAAATGAAAGTCGTCCTGTAAGTCAAAGTCGTCCTGTAAGTCAAAATCGTCCTGTAAATCAAAGTCGTCCTGTAAATCCAAATCCTGTAAGTCAAAGTCGTCCTGTAAATCAAAGTCGTCCTGTAAATCAAAGTCGTACTGTAAACCATAGTCCTGTAAATCAAAGTTGTCCTGTAAGTCAAAGTCGTCCTGTAAACCAAAGTCCTGTAAATCAAAGTCGTCCTGTAAATCAAAGTCGTCCTGTACGTCAAAGTCGTCCTGTAAATCAAAGTTGTCCTGTAAATCAAAGTCGTCCTGTAAACCCAAATCCTGTAAATCAAAGTCATCCTGTAAATCAAAGTCGTCCTGTAAATCAAAGTCGTCCTCGAAATCCAAATCCTGTAAATCAAAGTCGTCCTGTAAGTCAAAGTCGTCCTGTAAATCAAAGTCGTCCTGTAAATCCAAATCCTGTAAATAAAAGTCGTCCTGTAAATCAAAGTCGTCCTGCAAATCAAAGTCCTGTAAATCAAAGTCATCCTGTAAATCAAAGTCGTCCTTTAAATCAAAATCCTGTAAATCAAAGTCGTCCTGTAAATCCAAATCCTGTAAATAAAAGTCGTCCTGTAAATCAAAGTCGTCCTGCAAATCAAAGTCCTGTAAATCAAAGTCATCCTGTAAATCAAAGTCGTCCTTTAAATCAAAATCCTGTAAATCAAAGTCGTCCTGTAAATCAAAGTCCTGTAAATCAAAATCATCCAGTAAATCAATGTCGTCATTTAAATCAAAATCCTGTAAGTCAAAGTCGTCCTGTAAGTCAAAGTCCTGTAAATCAA
>NC_090753.1:96365667-96383167 GCF_036898095.1 Palaemon carinicauda | reverse complement strand
ACTGCACTGTAATTGTTCAGTGGCTACTTTCCTCTTGGTAAGGGTAGAAGAGACTCTTAAGCTATGGTAAGCAGCTCTTCAAGGAGAAGGACACTCCAAAATCAAACCATTGTTCTCTAGTCTTGGGTAGTGCAATAGCCTCTGTACCATGGCCTTCCACTGTCTTGGGTTAGAGTTCTCTTGCTTGAGGGTACACTCGGGCACACTATTCTATTCAATTTCTCTTCCTTTTGTTTTGTTAATGTTTTTATAGTTTATATGGGAGATTTTATTTTAATGTTATTACTCTTCTTAAAAATTTTATTTTTCCTTGTTTCATTTCCTCACTGGGCTATTTTCCCTTGTTGGAGTCGTTTGGCTTATAGTATTCTGGTTTTCCATCTAAGGCTGTACTTTAGTCAGTAAGTAAGTAATAATAATATTTATAATATCATTAAAAATATGTATAATCCAGAAGGCTAAAATCACAGCCAGATATTTTCTCATAATACATACAATAATAAAAAAAAGTAATTATAATTCCCAAAAGTCTTTCATTCACGAAATTAAAGTCTCAAAGGAACCAAAGACTCTACTACAAGTTTCTTTAGTCTTCTCTACTTCGTTATAATCCCACACCTGAACCCTGACTGAACCCTGGCTGAACCCTGACTGAACTTGGATCAGGACAAAATGGGTTTCTTCAGCTTTCGTTGCCAGGTGTTGGATGTTTCTGTTTTTCCAAAGATCTTTATTTTCTCAGTGAGATGAGTCCCGAAGTCTACATCAGGTATTTGTTATTCATGTGTTTTTGTACAGTATATGTGTTTATATGAGTAAGTATATATATTGGTATGTATAAGTTCATATATACACTCATATATAATGTATATGTCTGATTACAGATTTGTATATGTATGTCTATATTCATATATACAATATATATATATATATATATATATATATATATATATATATATATATATATATATACTGTATGTATGTTTATACAGATATATATGTATTTATCTATGTATGTAAGTATGTATTTACATGTATAAATATATATAAAATTCCATCCAGAAGAAGGATTATCAACTTCACCTCCACTGATAACTTTACGAGAAGATCATAGATTGTTATCATTGAAGGTTATCAATACTATCTACCTCTGGGATTGATAAAGATTAAGTAATTATTATTATTATTATTATTATTATTATTATTATTATTATTATTACTTACTTACTAGGCCACAAGCTAGTTGGGAAAGCAAGATGCTATAAGCTCAGATGCTCCAACAGGGAAAATAGCCCAATGAGGAAAGGAAACAAGAAAAAATAAAATATTTCAAGAAGAGTAAACTAAATCAAAATAAATATCTCCTCTATAGCTATATTCCTTCCCGAGCAAGCTAAAAACCCAATTGGAAGATCAGGGAACACGAATTGATACTTCACTGGACCGTCAAAAGGACAAAGAGCCAATTAATTGCTTCTCCTGATAAATATATAATCGAATTAATTGGTATGCATCAGTACCCATTAATTGTGCCAGTGGAGCTGAATGAGATTAATTTTATACTTAATGGATATCTACTGTAGTAGCCTCAGTTCTAAGAGAAGTATTCAAAAAGGGTGTTCCAAAAAGAAAGGTTTGTCGTGGGTCGGTATATGGGGGTAGATAGGGGTCGGGGGACCACACTGCTGGTCTCTTTATCATTAGATTTAAGGCAATACTGACTCTGGGTATTTTTCGTATGTATGTATGTAGGTTAAGTGGCTCTGTTTTGGTTACTCATTTCAAGTTATGAAATAATCATACCCGGCCCATTCTGACTTTTGAGAGAGAGAGAGAGAGAGAGAGAGAGAGAGAGAGAGAGAGAGAGAGAGAGAGAGAGAGAGAGAGAGAGAGAGAGAGAGAGCCTTACCTTACCTTACCTTACCTTGCCTTATTTTTTGTTTGGGTTCCCCCAGGTCCCTCAGTGTGAGGCACCTCGTATATCTACCAGAGACTTGCTAATGCATCTTCCGGTGTATTTTGCATCTTCCAGTCTTGGATGGTCTGGGATGCATCTTAGGTATTTATCGAGCTTATTCTTAAACACATCTACGCTCACTCCTTATATGTTTCTTAGATGAGCTGGCAGCACATTAAATAGTCGCTGCATTATCGATGCTGGTGCGTAGTGGATTAATGTCCTGTGCGCCTTTCTTAGTTTACCTGGAATATGTTTTGGCACTATTAATCTACCTCGGCTTGCTCTTTCTAATATTTTTAGCTCCATGATGTTTTCATTAATTCCTTCTATTTGCTTCCATGCTTGTATTATCATGTAGCGTTCTCTTCTCCTTTCTAGACTGTATAGTTTTAAAAATTGCAGTCTTTCCCAGTAGTCAAGGTCCTTAACTTCTTCTATTCTAGAGTATAGGACCTTTGTACACTCTATATTTGCGCAATATCCTTTTGGTAGTGTGAGTACCATATCACATTGCAGTACTCGAGTGTACTACGTACATAAGTTTTGTAAAGCATAATCATGTGTTCAGCTTTCCTTGTTTTAAAGTGTCTGAATAACATTCCCATTTTTGCTTTACATTTAGCCAACAGTGTTGCTATTTTAGCCCAAGACTTTTAGGGTTTTCAGTGAAAATAATTAGATAAAAGCTGAAACTTTGCAGAAGTATAGACAATTGTGATCTGAACAACATATGAAAAGTCCCACTGTCTCCCGTGCTTGCGTTAGCCGCCATATTGGAAAATGGCCGCCATATTGGAATTTCCTTAAAATTGAAATATCTCAAAAAATATTACTTTTATCAAAAAACACCATTCAATAAAAGTTGTTTAGAATTGGTTTTTATATAGGAATCAATATGTTATTTCACAAAAATAAGTAAATTTATGTGCAAGAAAAATAAAAATATTGAAGTTTCATTCATAATTTTATTTTCAACAACATTTTCCTTGGAAATGGTGGACTGCATGTCAAAATGCTTCGAAACATATGTTGTAGAACAAACATTTTTCTTTTAATAGGTATATACAAGTCTATGTCTAATTTGAAAACTAAAGAAGTTCCAAGACATAAACGAAGAGAAACGCTAGACCTTAACCGCACCCTTGATGGGTTGGGAACGTTCCACAGCAAGGGTGGTGAGAAATGTGTAATGCCTGCCAGTGCAGTATTAATCAGTACTGCAGTTCAGAGAATTATGGATGTAAGTAGTTCAAGTAATGCTGGGGGAACAATTCCAATAAAGACATATAGAAAACCTACAAACATGTCAGGTATGCAAAATATAATAGCAAAGGCATCTATCTCATGCGATACATATCAACCAGTAACTGTAAAACATGCTGGACAGTTAGATACCTTATGCTTATGGGTATGTGGAAGCTACTTGAGTACAAGTAGAATACCAGGCTGGAATGGCTACATGCAAGCAGCAATGAGAGATGGTCATTTTGAAACTAATATACTTGCACTCCCCTTAATCAACTTGAACCCAGGGAATCTATCAACTATATACACAGCACTTTTACATGCTGTTGAGGGCACTAAGTCCCAGAATTAAACTCACTGTGTAGTAACTTTTGACCAGCCCCTCTATATGAAAGCAGTTGAAATAGTTGGTGCAGTTGGCGAAGAAAGCCCATTGTCAAAAGTAGTTGTGCATTTGGGTGGGTTCCATCTTCTCATGTCCTTCATGGGAGCAATAGGCACCGTCATGCGTGGAAGTGGACTGAAAGAATTGTGGGTCACAATATATTCAGAAATTTCTGTAAGACATGCTTTCTGGACACACATATTACCGTGCCCTTCGAGCTCACTTTCTTACACAGGCTGCTCTTACAAGAATTCTTCTAGATGATGTCAATATGAATGATGAAGAATGTAGCGTAATTATGGAGATATTCCACTCCTTCTTGACCCATGAAGTTGATGTTGAAGACGTACTAAATGATGAAATCTTATCAGACATTAATACTAAGCTGATAAACAACATCAATCAAAAGGAGGACTTGAGTCGCACAGCAAGACTTTGGTTGCAATATCATGAGCAAGTATCCCTAATTAAGCTCTTTCTGAGAGCTGAACGCACAGGACAGTGGGATTTGCACCTGTATTGTGTACGAGAGATGCTTCCACATTTCCATGCTGCAGGGTATCTACATTATGCCAAAGCTGCAAAGATCTATTTACAGCAAATGCATGAACTTTCCAATACAATGGCAAAGAAGGAATATGAGAAACTTACAATTGATGGATTCTTCACGGTGCGCGCAGCAATCGTTATTGGTCAGGGACATGGAGTGATATGATAATTGAGCAGTATCTGATGAAGGGATTTAAATCTTCTGGGGGACTTACACATGGCAGGGGTATTACCGAGAGCACTTTAGCCCAGTGGATAAAAGCAATGCCAGCAAGTACACAAGTTTGTGATGCTGTGGAGAAATTTACTGGCGTTTCATCTGCAACAACTGAACAGCATGTTGAATTGAGAGAATCACGACAGTTTAATGATGAGAAGCACTTACAAATATTGCAGAACTGGCTACGATCTCACTCTTCATTTCAAGAAACTTTTAGTGGGTTGGTATCCTTGGGAACAGGAATAATTGCTGATGATTTAGTGAACTGTGACACAGCAAAATCAATTGGCTTAAAAGAAATGCATGATATGGATGGCAAGAAGTTCTCAACTATTCACTTAAAAAGAAAGAACGCAGTACGGTCAATATCAGTCATGAGGAATGGACTGAAAGTTCGTGAGGATGTTGTTGCAGTGAACTCTCAACAGCTTTTCAGCAGAATATTATGTGTTTTGAAAAATGATGACCAACTTGCTAATTATATGACTTATGAATTGGCCCCTAAACCTCCTTCACTCTTTGACGATATATCAATGAGAAAAGGGCACAAAGCAGCCTTAGTGACTAAATTGGAATCATATGGACCTTGGGAAGGGTTAGTTTCAGATGAATACCAGTATATTGTGGATGGTGGTCATCTTCTTCATAAAGTTGTGTGGCCAAGGCCAGCTATGTATCGGGATATTTTTCAAGCCTACACAGGTTATGTAATCAATCATTATGGCAAAAATGCAACAGTTGTTTTTGATGGCTACCCAGTGACACCAACAACCAAATCTCAAGAGCAAAATCGTAGGGCATCCAAGCATTGTTCTATAGAAGTTGAAGTCAATAAGGAATGTTACTCAATGTTACCACAAGCAGATTTCCTGTGTAATAAGCGTAACAAGACACTGCTGATCAGTAAACTGAAGGACCACATGCAGCGTGCTGGCATTACAGTTATAGTTGCCAAGGAAGATGCAGATATGTCTATTGTTCAAACTTCTTGGTCATTAGAAAATAGTGGACATAATGTAGCAGTGGTGGGTGACGACACAGACTTACTAGTACTTCTAGTATCTCATTCTAAATCATCCACAAAAATACATTTTATTAAACCTGGTAAAGTACACAACCCTAACAAGATCTATGGTATTAGGAAACTTATATTTAACCTGGGACATCTTCGTCAACATCTTCTGTTTCTCCACGCGGTTACAGGCTGTGACACAACATCAGCTTTATATGGGAAGGGAAAGAAAAAGTCCTTTGATATTTTGAAAAAGAGCCAAGACATATGCAATACAGTGTCTGTATTTGATAACCGAGAAGCATCTAAAGATGAAGTGTACGGAGCGGAGAAATTTCAAACATTGGACAGGTATCGTCTGCATGCATATAAGAGAACAGTTGCAAAGATGTCACTTAAATCTGAGTTTCAGTTATCAACATTGCCACCAACAAGTGATGCAGCTCGCTTGCACTCGTTTAGGGTGTTCTACCAAGTACAGCATTGGCATGGTAACCATCTCTCTCCAGTCGAATGGGAATGGGAGAGTTCCAAAAATGGGCTGAAACCCATCCCTTCAATGAAACCTCCAGCTCCAGATGACTTGTTACATTTAGTCAACTGTAACTGTCGCAAAGGATGCTGCCATCAATGTGAATGTCGTAGGGCTGGTTTATCATGCTCATACATCTGTGGACAGTGTCGTGGTGTTGGATGTGAAAATTCACTACCATTTGAGGAGGATGTTGAAGAAGACGCTCATGAGATGGAAGAAAACTTAACATCAAGAATGTTTGAGCACTGAGTGCGTTCTATTCAGATATAATTCAATCCATATTTACTTTCAAGAGAACCCTATATGACATACTTGTCCCACAATTACTTTATGCAAACCTGCTGTTGTATTTTTATGTTTTTGAGAGCTTACATTTTTATTAATGAACAATCTCTCAGTTGAAATATTTTCTTTCGTATTTATTGTTATTGTACATGTAAGTATAAACAAAGTGTATGTATTATTAATCCTACACAAGGTATTTGTCTGAAACCTCCTTCTCTATACTAAAAAAAAGGCACGAGATCCTTTCACTGCTATTGTAAATTTCACTATTAAGAAATGAATAATGATGCCTATCAAAACATTGTTCAATGATTTATCTGAATGATTGCAAATCAACACTTCTTAATTAAAAAAAAAAATGTTTGATTCTGTACGTGACAATTTGACATTTCAGTTTTCTATATATTTTCCTCCATAACTTTTTTATTTACGAATATAAGTATAAACTTGTATATATATCTCAAAAGAAGAAAGTTTGTTCTATAACTTTTGTTTAGAAGCATTTTGTCATATAGGACACCAATTCTGTAGAAATTGTCTTTGAAAATAAATTAAATACTTTAATTTCAATATTTTTTATTTTTTTCACATAGATTTTCTCTTTTTTTTAGGTTAATCTAGTGAGTACTATATAACAATCAATTCTGAACAACTTTAACTGAGTGGTGTTTTTTGATAAAATTTATATTTTTCGAGATATTTGAATTTTAAGGAAATCCAATATGGCGGCCATTTTCTATAATGGCGGGTAACGCAAGCGTGGGACACAGTGGGACTTTTAATATGTTGTTCACAATTCTCTATACCTGTGCAAAGTTTCAGCTTTTATCTAATTATTTCCCAAAACTCCCCAATTTTGACCTATCGTTCCTGGGCTATTTGGTCGTTGCATAACATATTCCTATTTAACATTACACCAAGGTCTTTAATTGCTTCCTTGTTTGTGATTGTCTCATTATTAGGTCCCTTGTATGCATATACCATTCCTTCTCTGTTTCCATAATTTATTGATTCGAATTTATCGGAGTTAAATACCATCCTATTTATCTCCGCCCATTCATATATTTTGTTTATATCTCTTTGTAGTGAGTTCCTATCTTCATCACAAGTAATTTCTCTACTTATTCTTGTGTCATCGGCGAAACTTCTCACTACGGAGTTTTCAACATCACAGTCTATGTCTGAGATCATAATAACAAACAGCAGTGCAGCTAATACCGTACCTTGTGGCACACCAGATATTACCTGGGCTTCATCTGATTTTTCGTCATTTGCAACCACTATCTGGTTTCTGTTTTGCAGGAATTCTTTTACCCATTTTCCTATCTTTCCCACAATATTATGCTTTCTCATTTTTTTCTCCAATGTTATGGTCTACCTTGTCAAAGGCTTTTGCAAAATCTAGATAGATCACATCTGTGTCTTTTTCATTTATCATATTTTTGTATATGTTTTCATAGTGTGCTATCAGTTGGGTCTGTGTACTTTTTCCAGGCACGAAACCATGTTGACCCATATTAAACAAATTATTTTTAACCAAATGGTTCATTATTTTCTTTTTTATTACCCTCTCATACACTTTCATAATATGTGATGTTAGACTAACAGGTCTATAATTGCTTGCCTCTAGTCTTGATCCACTTTTGAAGATAGGGGTTATATAAGCTAATTATGTTTAACATATATCTCGCTCATATCTACACTTTGTCTTAGCAGTATTGCAAGCGGCTTCGCGATTGTGTTTGCAGTTTTTCTTTTTAACAAAATCGCTGGAACTCCATCTGGTCCGGCTGCCGATCCATTTTTAATTTCGTTATAGCCTTGACAATATCTGCTTCATTAATATCTATATCCGTTAGATATTCAACATTTTCTTCTCTCATTTCTGTTTCATTATTCTCATTCGCAATTCTTGGCGTGAACTCACTCTTATATTTTTCTGCTAATATGTTGCATATTTCCTTTTTTCATTCGTTAGCCGTCCTTCAATTCTTAGAGGGCCTATTTCTACTCTCCCTTTATTCATCTTTTTTGCATAGGAGTAAAGTACTTTGGGGTTTCTTTTTATATTTGAAGTGTCTTTCTTCTAAGTCCCTTTTTTCATTTTCTTTCGACTGTATAATCTTTTGTTCTGCATTTTCTATCTTACATTTTATTTCCCTCATTTTCCACACATTGTTTTTCTTTTGTAAGATTTTTCTTCCACTTTCTAATTTTCTGAAATGAGATCCTTCTGTCTCTTGGTAATGCACGTCTTTTGTTAATTTTTTTTTTGGTACATATTTTTCAACAATTTTCTCCAGTATTTTGTACAGTATGTCCGTATTTACCTGTATATTATCACTTACAAATACATTTTTCCATTTTTTATTCAGTTCTTCATTTATTTCTGACCATTTTATATTCTTACTGTGAAAATTATATTTTCCATATCCTTCCCAAAGTTTTGTGCTTTTATTAATTCTGCGATCACTTGCTTTGGAATGGACTATCAATTCTATGACATTGTGGTCTGAAATTCCCGTGTTATACACTATTATTTCTTTAACATAATTCACCTCATTCACAAATACTAGATCTAGGACATTTTCCTTTCTTGTTGGAATGTGGTTTATTTGTTGCATATTATGTTCTAATAGCATATGTTGAAGCTTTTCAAATTGCCTCTTATCTTCTGCGCTACTATTACTCTCTTTTTTATATGTATACATACAACCACTTTCTTCTATCCGTTCTTTCCAATCCATGAAAGGAAAGTTAAATCTCTGGATAGGAGTATATTCCAGTCTTTATGGTTTCTACATATATCATCTATTTTTTTCTATTATTATGTCAACTCCTTAGTATTTGGGGGTCTGTAAACTACAATATTCACTAGTTTTTCAATTCAAATTCTACCGCAATCAATTCACATTCTGTGTTGCTGTATTTTTCACAGACTTTTCCTTGATTTATGTCTCTTCCATATATTGCGGTTCCCCTTGATTCCTATTTTTTCTGTCTTATGTATAAGTTTGGAAACCCTTTATCTGGTCATCACTGCCAGTCTCTTAGGAATACCATGTTTCACTTATATTTAATATATCTATTTTTTCAATTTGGGTTAGTTCTTCTAAGAACTCTATTTTCCTTTTAGAGTTACTCGTGACTAAACCCTGTGCATTCATCACTATTATGGTTTGTGTTTCATCCCCATTATTTAATATTGGTAATAATATGGATTCTCCCATGCTTCCTTCCTGTTCTGATATGATGTTCTTTTCTTCATTTCCCGGAATTCTGCCAGAGAGAGAGAGAGAGAGAGAGAGAGAGAGAGAGGAGAGAGAGAGAGAGAGAGAGAGAAGACAAACTAGGGAAAGACAAAATAGTTCGGCTGTAAGAGAGGAGAGAGAGAGAGAGAGAGAGAGAGAGAGAGAGAGAGAGAGAGAGAGAGAGAGAGAGAAGACAAACATAGGGAACAGACAGAATAGTTTGGCTGTAAAATATGATGCAGAGAGAGAGAGAGAGAGAGAGAGAGAGAGGAGGAGAGGAGAGAGAGAGAGAGAGAGAGAGAGAGAGAGAGCCATTCTTTTTCATCCTACTAATTCTATTTTTGCAACCGAGGTTTAGATAATGGCGTTGGTCTCTTCATTAGAATATATATATATATATATATATATATATATATATATATATGTATTATATATATATATATATATATATATATATATATATATATATATAGTGTGTATGTATGTATGTATGTATATATATATATATATATATATATATATTATATATATATATAGAGAGAGAGAGAGAGGAGAGAGAGAGGAGAGAGGAGAGAGAGAGAGAGAGAGAGAGAGAGAGAGAGAGAGAGAGAGAGCATTAATCTAACTTAAACCTTCCTATTACTTAGGCAATCGAGAGAAAGAAGAAAACCCGAGTCGTCTTTTCGAAAGTGTCCTTTTTCCCCCAAAGAAAGATTCTGTGTAAGAAAGCATCCATCTCTCTACTCTTCCTTTAATCCAGACTCATCATTCTTCCTTTCCATTTTCTCCTTCTTTATTAACATTGCAACTCTTGAGAGTCACTGAGTCCTTTGACTGGCCAGACAGTACTTCATTGGATCCTTTTCTCCGGTTACGGTTCATTTTCCCTTTTGCTTACACATACACCGAATAGTCTGGCCTATTCCTTACAGATTATCCTCTGTCAGCATACACCTGACAACACTGAGATTACCAAATATTCTTCTTCACCCAAGGGGTTAACTACTGCACTGTGATTGTTCAGTGGCTACTTTCCTCTTTTAGTAAGGATAGAAGAGACTCTTTAGCTATGGTAAGCAAAAGAATCTATGATAAGAAAAATAAGCAATCTTTATTGTTAATCCTCGAAATATTTAGAAAATACCGTAAATCATAAACTTTGATATATTAAGGATTTGATCAATCTACCATACCAAACGGGGTGGGGGTTGTGATGGTAAGCTTAAACAAGGGGTTACAATGTCACAAAAATTCCAACAATATAAAACATGCGACGGCAAGCTTAAACAGATAATTCTATTATCCGTACGGGAGAGAGGGAGGGATACAAAAAAAAAAAAAAAAAAAAAAAAAAAAACATTGCTGTGTATGAAACACGTGGTACAAAATAATCTATAATGAAAAATAAACTATCTTCTTAATTCTAGAAATACTCTAGAAAATATCCTAAATCATAAACTTTGATATATCAATGATTTTATCAATCTACCCATACCAGAGGGTGGGGGGTGGGTGGGTTGGGGGTTGCCGTACAATCCCAAAGGTAAACAAAGCGATTGAAATGGAAACCTTAATGTAAACGGAACTGGATTTGAAAAATCGAAAATGAAAAACCAACAGATTGAGGCCCAGAATAGATAGATTGTTTTTTTTTTTTTTTTTTTTTTTTTTTTTTTTTTGAGCGAATTCAACCCGGCTGGTGGAGTGAATTATTATTATTATTATTATTATTTTTTTTTTTTTACTTATTTTCGATCTCAAATGCATCAATTACTTGTGGTTTTGTTTATAGTCAAAAGAGAGATGTGTCCTTTTCGTCCAGTTGGTGTGTCCCATTACCAGGTTTTGGAAACTGTTGCTCTATAGCTGAAGAGAATCAATTGTTTCATGGAATGGATGCTATGAAATTCTCTCTCTCTCTCTCTCTCTCTCTCTCTCTCCTCTCTCTCTCTCTCTCTCTCTCTATATATATATATATATATATATATATATATATATATATATATATATATACAGAGAGAGAGAGAGAGAGAGAGAGTCGACACTAGTATCCACAATGTATTTAATTTAAGAATACATTCAATGAATATGTTATCTGGAAAAAATTATTTCACCAAACAGTTCATGTTAAAATCTACAAAACTTTCTTTTCTTTGATGTCGAACAATTAAGCATAAAAGCATTATTCATATACCTAATTCTGTTAAATATCTAATTAGATAATTGAAAATCTGTAAAAAATTTGATGATATATAAAATTATGCGCTGGAACTAGAGAGAGAGAGGATGAGAGAGAGAGAGAGAGAGAGAGAGAGAGAGAGGAGAGAGAGAGAGAGAGAGTGAGAGATAGAGAGTGAGTTATAAGGAGTTACAAGGAGTTTGGATGTCTCAGTTTTCAGTCCGTGTAGAATCCATTTGCTCTTGGGTAGAGCGATTTGGTTTAAACATTAGAGAGTTCTTATGATATTGTCTAACTCATTCTTGAAATCGTTTACCGTGTTACTGTTTACTTCATCTGCTGGGAGTCTGTTCCATGTATTTGCTATTTTATATGTAAAGAAATTACCATATTGAGTGATGTATCTTTTCAATTCCAGTGTGTATCCTTTACCTCTGGACTGATTTGTGCTAAGCGTGAATAGATTGTTGTAATCTACATGTGTTATTCCTTTAAGAATTTTCAATGCCTCCATTAACTTTCCGCTTAGTCGCCGAGTTTGTAGATCAAATAAGTTCAAACGTTCCATCCTCCATCTATATACAAATTGCCTCAATGTTGGTACTAGTTTGGTGACCTTAGTGTGTACTGCTTCCAGTCTATCTAGTTTATATCCTTTGAATACCTGGAGCTCAGAATTGGACTACTTATTCTAGATTGGGTCTTACTAGTAATGAAATGTGTAAAGCTGTCGTACAATGTCTTTCTTTCTGTCTTTTAAAGTCTCTTATGTAACTTATTAATTTTTATGCTTTCTTTTCAGCTTTTGTGCTTTGTTTGGTGAACTTCAAATCTTTGCCAATAACAATACTGAGATCTTCCTCCTGGTGTACATTTTCTATTTCACTAACCAGCACTGAGTAATTAGTTTTTAGGTTACTACAATCTCTGTGCACAACATTCCCACAGTTGCAAGACATTTTCCATTTTCTGGACCATTCTCCCAAAAAATTAGTTCCTCTCTTAAGGCTTCTGTGTCTTCTGAGTTCACAGCTTCATGCCTAGTTTAGTATCAATGGCAAATTTAGCTAATCTTCTAGTTAATCCTAAATGTATGTCGTTAATGTGAATCAGAAATAGTAGTGGACCAAGGACGGATCCTTGAGGTACTCCACTTGTAACAGCTGCCCAATCTGAAGATTCTCTATTGATTACAACTCTTTGATTTCTGTTTGTTAGCCAATCTTCGATCCATTCGGTTGGCTCGTCAGTGATGCCTAGTGCTCTAGTTTTAATAATTAATATTTTATGAGGGACTTTGTGGAGAGCATTTTGGAAGTGTAGGTAGTCTAGGTATATGATTAGAGAGAGAGAGAGAGAGAGAGAGAGAGAGGAGAGAGAGACGAGAGAGAGAGAGAGAGAGAGAGTTTATAAAGCTCTGACAAGCGAATACGCATTCACTTATTTCTTGAATAATTTGGCCTAATTACTATGAAGAGTAATACCTTGAGCGTTTGGTGATAATTGGCATTGGTATATACCGATAATTAATATTGCGCTTTAATTTCTTTTGACAAACATGAATGGAATATGTTTTGCCTGACTGCAATTCACTAGGAAACGGCCGACTAACGAATCAAACCGGTTCAATAGAAATGAAATCGCCAATTTCTCGAAAGAAACAAAATACGATATTGTTAATTCAAGAGACGAATTAATTCTTCATTGCTGGATTCTAACTAATTGGTGTTTACTGTTGAGTAAACAGTCATTTAATTGATAACAATGGTGTGATCTAGTTCATATTCTATTTCTAATATTCAGGCAATTATATTTTGTCATGTGTACCTTTCATTGGTCATATAGATTGAGAAGCAATGTTCCAAGAACACTACCCTGAGTAACACCAGATATCATATTCCTAGGCTAACTATGGTGCCTATCAGCAATTCTTTGTGATATAATACTTGAAGATTCTAGCGGAGCGGCTAAGGGAAAAATCGTTCAGTTTGTGAAGCAAGCATGAAACTTTCCACAGTGGTATTTTAGGACCTAAGGATCATGAAAAAAAATAGACCCCCAAAAAATCGATCCCGTGGTGGCAGCCATATTGAATTTCAAAATGGCCGCAATTTTTTACTTATTTTAGTCTATAACTCCGTAACTAAGGGAGGTAAAATGTTAATTCCTGCACCTTCACCCATGTTTTGAGGGTCAAGGAATCCAATGGACCCATTGTCAATTTTACCAAATGTCGGCCATATTGGATTCCAAGATGGCCGACACCAAAATTCAGATTATATTATATCTCATAGAATATCTTTTTTTCTGATTGATTGAACAATTTTTAGATGTCACCCCAATGTTTTCAGGGTTGAGAATTTTCAATTAGCATATTTAAAATTTCATTTTGTGTTAGCCATATTGGATTTCAAGATGGCTGCTGCTGACAATATAGGGTTAAAGTGTTCCATGGTCAATGATGCGAAATGCAAAATTTCCAGGTTTTCCAAGTGTTTTAAAGGTGGGTGGTAAATTTGAATATTTCTTGAAATCTTATCCCCTTATGTCTGCCATATTTGATTCCAAAATGGCTGCCTTAACAAATTTTATAGACCAAACTTTCTTAATTTATGCTGTTTATTTAGGTAAAAATGCATTTTCAGCTGAACGTTCAATACAGTATCTCCTGGTAAAAGCATATATCAATATCAGGGTCACATTTGGTTATAATACAACCAATCAAAAAATGAAAGTAAAGATGCATTTTAAGCAGGTCAAGGTTGCATTCCTCATGATTATCAAAGTCAAAATGTCCAAAGTTTGTCAGTTAAACCTCATAGCAATTACCATTACATTTGCAAAGCTGGGTGCAAGCCTTTTTAGTCTTGAATGTCTTAAAGCATTTGCAGTTTCCTGAGCAAGATTTAGTGCAACCACAAGCAATCAGTTCAAGACAGGGTTTTTTCAGCTACTGGTAAAGTTGTCCACATAGGTTTGTAACGTTCTAGATCAAACACCATACTCCAAAAATGAAACATAGGATGTTCAAGACGCATCTGTTCATACCATTCAAGGTATGCATTCTCAGAGTCGAGAGCCCTGTCAGCAGTTGATGTGTTAACCTCCTCATAAGCTTGTCTCCGAAGAATATGTAGTCTGGCCATGGTTACCTGATGAGCTCTTCGTGTCTTTGTTACATAAGATCCATGTATAAAACAATAAGCTGTTCCTGAAGTTGCAACATCCGCTTGAGTGAGGGCATTTGTCCAGCCACTCCCCTCAAGCAAATCCCCAATTACTTTTAAGGAAGCCATCTCCATATGCAAGGGACCAAGCATCACAACACATTTGTCTTCACCATATAGATTTGAAAATTTCCATTGAATTTGTTTGCCTATGGCATATAGAGGTTGATCCATTGTCAGAACTGGGACCTGACCTGGATTAAGTAGTTGTGTGGCATCCTGATTGGTCTTCATACAATGCATTATCATGGCAACAGAATGCGATGCTTCCCTAAACATTGGCATTAGGGCTATAGGCGTTGGCAATTTGGCATTAGTTGGATCCTGTAGTGATGCATGGAATGCTGCCCAAGACACAAAATCATCTTTATCAACAGTTTCTTTAGAAAAACTGAGACAAGTTTCTGGAGCCACCTGTTCTCAACCTTCTCATCATCAAGTAGCTTATTCGTTTTTGGTGTCACGGGTCCAGCAATTATTGGTACTTTAATTTCCTTAGGCATTTGAGGAGCAGGTAAAATGTTTGTGTAACTTGATGGCAATGGAGGTATTCGTTTTTCAGTGATATTGTCCTCTAAAACAGGTCGATTTCGATCGGTTCCACAACTGTCTTGAGTCGGATGTTGGCATAAAGAGTGGGCTGTTCCATGAAATGATTAATCTGAGGTCACAGAACTGGGGTTATGATCAATATTATCAACTTGTCCAGTAGTGAAAACACTGTTTTTCAACTGTGGGGGACATACAACTCCACCATTTTCAGATTGTTTGATAATACTATGAGCAACTGAAGATGATATCCTAAGAACTCGGTCATAGGATATGGACAACCCATGCATGTGAAGACAGTCAATCAGTTCACGCTTTCTAGTCTTAACATGCATTTTGAGACCAAGGTAGAGTGGGATAGGAACTTCCCGGTCACTGTTATGTCGCACTACCGATTGTCTTTGTCTTGTAGTTTTCTTAACACTATTGAAGACTATGAGTTGTGATATGGTTTTTGCTGCCTGGTTAGCAGATTTCTCCTTCATTGACACTGATTTGATACTAGGTCCATCAAGAATCATGTTGACAAGTGCAAGCAATGTTTTAGGAACAGTTTCTTCCTCACATAATGAACCACTAAATGCATGGCCAAATTCAAAAAGCTGTTTTCGAACTATTGTAGCTGCTTTAGCCAGATGAATTGCTTCTGAATCATTATCAGAACAAGCCTGCAAAATTGCGTCACCAATTGCTGTGTCATAGGTAAGTAAAATATCTCTCCCCTGCTTTGCAGCCTTCAGGTATGGACAGTGTCCTAGAAGACGTTCTTTGAGTCTAGTGGAGTTAACATTACCCTTATATTCTGGGCTAAGTTCTGCAAGACGTTCACTATACACTGTTACTAAATCAGCCAGACGAAAAACAGGCACAGTTGCAGCAGTTGCTGACAGCCTCTGTTCCTCAATGTATGATATCAACTCTGCCAGTGCTATACTATCACATGAAAGTAAATCTGAACTGCCCTTGACACTTTCGGAACGTTCCTCTAATTTCACTTGTCTCCTGTACCTATTGAAGAGATTGGTCAAGCAATCTTTGTGATATATGGCTGTAGATGCGACCATGTCACCAGGGGCTAATTTTGTTAATAGCTTTGTGTCTCTTAGCTTAGTAGCATACATTCCAACCGTTTTATCAAGTCCAAATGTACTAGCATTGTGTAGTCCTGGGGGTCCCGCCTTTTGGTCACAGAAAAAGCAGACGGGTTCTTCCTGATCGGAGGTGCTACAGTGAGGATCCTGAATACTAGATCTTCGTTTAACTGGACTGTAAACACAAGATTCGTCACTTTCATCTGCAAGTTCTAAGGCACGCTTTTCTATGCGGTCAAGCTTCAAATCAGTAAACAAGTTTCTGCAGTTCTTGTGCCATTTTCCTCTGTTTTTCTGCAAGGTTGCAGCTATGCCTGAGCCGTCATTTAACTGCTGCGGACATACATTTAACGGAACTTTTCCAAGTTTATGGAATTTCATTAAGTTCTTTTCAAATGACTGATAGCTTTGCCCTATCGCTTTGGCAACCCCTCGCCCTCTCCCTCGCCATGGTTGTTTAAGGGCCTGTGACGTCGTATTCTGCTGGCACAGTACACATAAATTCCAGTCGATCAGGGGTCTTGTCACGTTGGTTTCCCCCGGCTTAACAAGTTGGAATTGTTTTGACATTGTTGTCTTGTCGCATCAAACCTGAAAATAAGCATACAAACACTATGAAATAAAATCTAAAAGTAAAAAAAATAATATGACGGCCATCTTGAAATCCAAAATGGCCGCCATTAGGTCACTTTTAAAGTTAATAACATCGACTGATCCTCTGAAATTGAAAACATGAAGATAGACAGTGATTTTATGGTCTATTACCCGATATAACACAAAAGTTTCAGAAAAATAGGAGATTTTGGCGGCCATATTGGAATTCAATATGGCGGCCACCAGGGGACACTATTTTCTAGGGTCTATTTTTTTTTATGAACCATAGGTCCCATAGAGTTCACATATCAAGTTTCATGCTTTCTTCACAAACTGAAGGATTCTGGTGAAAAGTGGCCCTTAGCCGCTCAGCTATTCAATAATGATGCTAAGAAAAGACTTAGTTTGAAAACAAGGG
>NC_090753.1:96358167-96363167 GCF_036898095.1 Palaemon carinicauda | reverse complement strand
GAGAAGAACCGAAAGTAGCTTTTTTTTTTTTTTTAGGTTGTTTTAGAATATTATTGATTCTCTTGGATATGAAGGATTGAATTTTGGAGGGATTTTTGTTCAGTGTATTTTTTGTTTGTGTTTTAGTTTCAGTACTTTTATGTTATTACTACTTTTACTACTACTATTATTATTACTATTTTTACGATAATTATCTTTATCATCATTATTATTATAATGATAATTACTATTATTATTATTATTATTATTATTATTATTATTATTATTATTACCATTTTTACGAAAACTATCATCATTATTATTATTATTATTATTATTATTATTATTATTATAGGGTCTCTCTCTCTCTCTCTCTCTCTCTCTCTCTCTCTCTCTCTCTCTCTCTCTCTCTCTATTATCCGGACTTGTAACGTTCTAGGTAAACATTTCTCTTTTAATCGAATAGGTAACCATTCCCCATTTTATCCGGACTATGCAAACATTCCTCATTTATCTTACTAGGAAAACATTCCTCTTTTATACGGACTAGGTGAACATTCCTCTTTTATACGGACTAGGTGAACATTTCTCTTTTATACGGACTAGGTGAACATTCTCTTTTATACGGACTAGGTGAACATTCCTCTTTTATACGGACTAGGTGAACATTCCTCTTTATACGGACTAGGTGAACATTCCTTCTTTTATACGGACTAGGTGAACATTCCTCTTTTATACGGACTAGGTGAACATTCCTCTTTTATACGGACTAGGAAAACATTCCTCTTTTATACGGACTAGGTGAACATTTCTCTTTTATACGGACTAGGTGAACATTCCTCTTTTATACGGACTAGGTGAACATTCCTCTTTTATACGGACTAGGAAAACATTCCTCTTTTATACGGACTAGGTGAACATTTCTCTTTTATACGGACTAGGTGAACATTCCTCTTTTATACGGACTAGGAAAACATTCCTCTTTTATACGGACTAGGTGAACATTCCTCTTTTTATACGGACTATTTGAACATTCCTCTTTTATACGGACTAGGTGAACATACGAAAACTATCATCATTATTATTATTATTATTATTATTATCAGGTCTCTCTCTCTCTCTCTCTCTCTCTCTCTCTCTCTCTCTCTCTCTCTCTCTCTCTATTATCCGGACTTGTAACGTTCTAGGTAAACATTTCTCTTTTAATCGGAATAGGTAACCATTCCCCATTTTATCCGGACTATGCAAACATTCCTCATTTATCTTACTAGGAAAACATTCCTCTTTTATACGGACTAGGTGAACATTCTCTTTTATACGGACTAGGTGAACATTCCTCTTTTATACGGACTAGGAAAACATTCCTCTTTTATACGGACTAGGTGAACATTCCTCTTTTATACGGACTATTTGAACATTCCTCTTTTATACGGACTAGGTGAACATACGAAAACTATCATCATTATATTATTATTATTATTATTATTATTATAGGGTCTCTCTCTCTCTCTCCTCCTCTCTCTCTCTCTCTCTCTCTCTCTCTCTCTATTATCCGGACTTGTAACGTTCTAGGTAAACATTTCTCTTTTAATCGGAATAGGTAACCATTCCCCATTTTATCCGGACTATGCAAACATTCCTCATTTATCTTACTAGGAAAACATTCCTCTTTTATACGGACTAGGTGAACATTTCTCTTTTATACGGACTAGGTGAACATTTCTCTTTTATACGGACTAGGTGAACATTTCTCTTTTATACGGACTAGGTGAACATTCCTCTTTTATACGGACTAGGTGAACATTCCTCTTTTATACGGACTAGGTGAACATTCCTCTTTATACGGACTAGGTGAACATTCCTCTTTTATACGGACTAGGTGAACATTTCTCTTTTATACGGACTAGGTGAACATTCCTCTTTTATACGGACTAGGTGAACATTTCTCTTTTATACGGACTAGGTGAACATTCCTCTTTTATACGGACTAGGTGAACATTCCTCTTTTATACGGACTAGGTGAACATTTCTCTTTTATACGGACTAGGTGAACATTCCTCTTTTATACGGACTAGGTGAACATTCCTCTTTTATACGGACTAGGTGAACATTTCTCTTTTATACGGACTAGGTGAACATTTCTCTTTTATACGGACTAGGTGAACATTTCTCTTTTATACGGACTATTTGAACATTCCTCTTTTATACGGACTATTTGAACATTCCTCTTTTATACGGACTAGGTGAACATACGAAAACTATCATTATTATTATTATTATTATTATTATTATTATTATTATAGGGTCTCTCTCTCTCTCTCTCTCTCTCTCTCTCTCTCTCTCTCTCTCTCTCTCTCTCTCTCTCTCTCTCTATTATCCGGACTTGTAACGTTCTAGGTAAACAATTCTCTTTTAATCGGAATAGGTAACCATTCCCCATTTTATCCGGACTATGCAAACATTCCTCATTTATCTTACTAGGAAAACATTCCTCTTTTATACGGACTAGGTGAACATTTCTCTTTATACGGACTAGGTGAACATTCCTCTTTTATACGGACTAGGTGAACATTTCTCTTTTATACGGACTAGGTGAACATTCTCTTTTATACGGACTAGGTGAACATTTCTCTTTTATACGGACTAGGTGAACATTTCTCTTTTATACGGACTAGGTGAACATTCCTCTTTTATACGGACTAGGTGAACATTTCTCTTTTATACGGACTAGGGTGAACATTCCTCTTTTATACGGACTAGGTGAACATTCCTCCTTTATACGGACTAGGTGAACATTTCTCTTTTATACGGACTAGGTGAACATTCCTCTTTTATACGGACTAGGTGAACATTCCTCTTTTATACGGACTAGGTGAACATTTCTCTTTTATACAGACTAGGTGAACATTCCTCTTTTATACGGACTAGGTGAACATTCCTCTTTTATACGGACTAGGTGAACATTCTCTTTTATACGGACTAGGTGAACATTTCTCTTTTATACGGACTAGGTGAACATTTCTCTTTTATACGGACTAGGTGAACATTCCTCTTTTATACGGACTAGGTGAACATCCCACTTTTATACGGACTAGGTGAACATTTCTCTTTATACGGACTAGGTGAACATTCCTCTTTTATCCGGACTTGTAACGTATTCGAAAGCAACTTATGAAGTATAAGTTTTATTATGATATAAAAAATGAGTCATTATATTTTATCTATTTTGAGAACGACTTTTTCGAAATTTCTGTTCCCGCAGTCTCTCCTGAGAGATTATGAAGGAGCGTTTGATAAATTATGCAAGCGAAGTATGAAGGAGAATCCATTTACTGAATTTTGAGAACAAAAAATATCGGCGGGGAAAAAAACCTGGATTATACGAGAGAAGAAAAAAAAACTTCAAACTTTTGAAAAATTTTCGGTTGGGTTTAATTAAAGTCTTTTGTAGATGAGTTTATAATGTCATTTTTACTACCACCCAAAACAGCACACAAACTCTCCTTTACTTTTCTTTAGCTTTCTTTTACCTTTTAACTTTTATATTCATGTATTTTGAGAAATTGATAGATTTTAATTTTTTTTTTTACTCTTTTCCTTTTTACTTTTTACTCTTCTATTCATGTTTTTTTTTTTTTTTTACATAAATGCATATTTTCAGAAATTTATCGTTAATTTACATTGCTTTCTTTTACCTTTCTTTCCACTTTTTATTATGTACTCTATTCATATTTTTTACTTGGTTGCATATTTTGAGAAATTCATAGATTTTAGAGTAATTCTTTAGTTTACTGACTTATTTTGAGTTTTGGAATACTTTTTAAACTAATACACATTTTTTACCACATTATTGATTGTTTGCTTACTTTACATTTCTTTTCCTTTCCTTATAACTTTTTACTTTTCTATTCACTTTTTTCACTTGAATGCATATTTTGAGAAATTGATAATTTTTTATTTTAAAAGTAATTCTTCTGATTACTGGCCTATTTTGAGAATTGGATAACTTCTTGGAATAAAACTCATCTCTTTTTGTACATTATTGATTGCCTATTTTCAAAATGGGATAATTTTTTAAAGTAATAGTTTTTAATACTTGCTTATTTTGAGAATTGTATAATTTTCTTAAGTAATAGCTTTTAATACTGGCTTATTTGAGGACTGGAATACTTTTTAAACTAATAAAAAAATTTTTTACATTGTTAATTGGCTATTTTTAAAAATGGATAGTTTTTAAAGTAAGATTTTTTTCTCTCTCTCGAAAAATTTATTATTTCTAGAAAAATTTGTTTCTCTCTCTCTCTCTCTCTCCTCTCTCTCTCTCTCTCTCTCTCTCTCTCTCTCTCTCTCTCGAAAATCGTTCTCTAGAGAAATTCATTCTTTCTAGAGAAATTTCTCTCTCTCTCTCTCTCTCTCTCTCTCTCTCTCTGTCTCTCTCTCTCTCTCTCTCTCTCACTCTCTCTCTCTCTCTCTCTCTCTCTCTCTCTCTTTTACTGCCACGCACTGCGGTGGTACTGGACACCGTATCGTGCAGGTTGCCACAGTAGTTATGACCAAGGGTTTCCGGGACACAGACATTGTAACAATACACATGGAGCATCCAGGGAACCCAGTAAAGGTTAGTGAAGCCCTCAGCAAGAGGAAATGACTCTTGAATTCCTCTTAAATGCCTCTTAAAGGGGAGTTGATCTTTTTCCTCCGAAGGGGAATGAAAGTCATACTTTTTAACCCTGGGAAGTATTGGAAAAAAGGCTTATTGCTTCTTCAGTTGGGTATGAACAATACTGGATTCTTGGGTATAGTATTAATACTTTAGTGCTTTGAGTGTGTATGAATGGTGTATGGTAAATACAACGATTTATGTAATATGTATGATATGTGTATTTGGGGGTTTGCTTTTGTTTCAGGGTTCAGGAGCGTGGAGTGAATATTATTCAGTGAATATGTGCATATATATAATTTATATATATATATATATATATATATATATATATATATATATATATATAAGTGTATGTATT
>NC_090753.1:96338586-96357667 GCF_036898095.1 Palaemon carinicauda | reverse complement strand
TTACTTAGTTGCATATGTTGAGAAATTAATAGATTTTAGTGCCTTTTTTTTACCCTTTTTTACCTTTACAAATTTTTTACACATTATTGATTGTTTGCCATACTTTACATTTATTTTCCTCTCCTTCTTACTTTTACTCTTCTCTTCATTTTTTTACTCAAACTTCATGGAATAAAACTCATCTCTTTTTTGTACATTATTAATTGACTTTTATAAGGAATGGATTTTTTTTTGAAGTAATACGTTTAATACTTGCTTATTTTTGAGAATATGAATACTTTTTAAACTAATATACATCCTCCTTATTACCATCCTACCAAGCAATCAAACTTTCCTTTGCTTTCTTTTACCTTTCTTTTCCTTTTTACATTTTATCTTCTATTCATGTTTTTTTTTTTTACTTAGTTGCAGAATTTGAGAAATTGATAAATTTATAATAATTCCTATTGCTGGCTAAATTTTATAATGGGGATAAATCTTAAACCAATCATTTTTTTTTAGATAATGTTTTAAAGTAATATTTTTTATTACGGGCTTATTTTGAAAATTGGAATAATTATAAAACAGGTATTCGTTATTTTCAATATTAATTGCCTATTTTTAGAAATGGATAATTTTTTAAAGTAATAGTTTTTAATACTTGCTTACTTTTAGAATTGTATAAGTTTCTTAAGTAATAGTTTTTAATACTGGCTTATTTTGAGATTTGTATAAGTTTCTTAAGTAAAAGTTTTTAATACTGGCTTATTTTGAGATTTGTATAATTTCTTAAGTAATAGTTTTTAATACAGGCTTATTTTGAGGACTGGAATACTTTTTAAACTAATAAACATTTTTTACATTATTAATTGGCTATTTTTAAAAATGGATAGTTTTTTAAAGTAAGACTTTTAATGCTAGCTTATTTGAGAATTAGATAATTTTTTAAAGTAATACTTTTTAATTTTCTCTCTCTCTCTCTCTCTCTCTCTCTCCTCTCTCTCTCTCTCTCTCTCTGTTTATAGAAATTCGTTCTCTCTCTACTCTCTTTAGAGAAAATAATTCTCTCTACTTTCTCTCTCCAGAGAATTGTTCTCTCTGGAGAAATTTGTCTCTCTCTCTCTCTCTCTCTCTCTCTCTCTCTCTCTCTCTCTCTCTCTCTTTTACTGCCACGCACTGCGGTGGTACTAGCCCAGCGGCATAGTAAGAAATATGAAACCAATTGTTCAAATTGTTCTAAAAGCACCAAAATTGGCACACATGTGGATTAATACATTCTGAACAATTTTGGATATGGAGGCATTCAAGATTCTCCCCGTAGCACATTTGGCGGCCATTTTTCAAAATGGCCGCTATTTACCGTTAGCGTCATTGAATATGTACCATAATTTGTCTTTTTGTGGATGCTAAAGGTGATAAGTGTGCTAGAGGTGATAAGTATTGTACAATTACACATACTTCTGTGCTTACCAAATAATTTGGCTACCATTTCACAAGAAAATGAATTTTACTTTGCAGCGGCAGCGTTGGTGGCAGTGACGGCGGCTGCAGTAATAGTATAGTGTTGATAGTCATGGTGCTTGTAGTAGTAACTTGTGGTAACATGGTGGTGTTTTGTGTCTTTGCAGGTGAGGCAGCAGCAGCACCACCTGACATCAGAGACGCGTTGTTCCAGACTGCAGCCATGGCAAAGAAGTTCCAACTGGTCGATACTTTTGAGCAACGTACTCCCACAACACCTCCTGAGACAAACTGGAAGCTGTGTCTTGTATGTCAAGAGGAGACAACAGAGTCACTTGTCTGCCCAGTACTGTCTAAACGCCGAGACCCTGGGAGTGGATACACGACAATGGCTGCAAACTTGGTCAAATTTGATGAACTCGGAGAACTGCCAAGAACTGTTCAGTTACAGAGACTAGATGAAGGACAAGGTGTTGAGGCGACAATGGTTGCCCACCAGGCCAAGTGGCATAAAACATGTATGCTCAAATACAATAACACAATGCTACGAAGAGCAGAGAAGAGACGCATCGCAAGCAGCTCAGCATTTGATAGTACTGACAATGTCCAGGCCAAGCGCGCCAGAACACACTCTTCAGAAGCCACTACCAGCGGCACCTCCTGCTTTTTCTGTGGAAAGTCTGGCACAGAGACCCTACATGAAGTAACAACCTTCCAGGTGGACACACGCGTACGGAAGTGTGCAGCGCAAGTTGGGGACAATGAACTCATAGCCAGGCTCAGCATGGGTGATATGGTGGCTCTGGAGGCCAAGTACCATTCCAAGTGTTTGTTGGCTCTTTACTATCGTGCAAAGACCACTGTAGAAGCCGAGCAGAAAACTGACCATGAAGGTGTAATGTCAAGAATCGTACTGGCTGAACTGGTCCTGTATATCGAGGAAACCCACCTAGAAGAGGGCACCACCCCAGTCTTCAGACTCGCAGAACTTGTAAAGCTATACACAACAAGAATGGAACAGCTCGGGGTTGTTTTGTGCCAGAAAGTTAATAGCACAAGGCTGAAAGAGCGCCTGTTAGCCCAGATACCAGGCCTGAGATCCCACAGCAAAGGCCGAGATGTTTTACTAGCGTTTGATGAAGACATTGGTGAAGCGCTAGGCAAAGCCTGCGAGCAAGACTGTGACACTGAGGCAGTTCACCTTGCGCGTGCTGCACAGATAGTTCGTCGATATATGTTTGAAGACACTTACCAATTCCGTGGATCATTCCCGGGCGGCTGTCAGGAGGACTCTGTGCCAAACGTACTAGTTGCAATGGTAAATATGGTGCTGGATGGCCCCACCATCAAGAATCAAAGCCATTCCTCTTCAACACAAGCAGCTCTTTCCATTGCGCAGCTTCTCAAGTTCAACAGTGTCAAGCAAAGTCGGAAGCAGGGAGCAACCAAGACACAGGAGCCTCCAGCTGTCAGACACAGTACGTCTCAAGAAACTCCTCTTCCAACCTATGTTGGGCTGATGCTGTATGCTGAAACACGCAAGAGAGGACTTGTGGACAAGCTCTTCTCTCTGGGCCTAAGCATCTCATATGACAGAGTCCTACGTCTTTCTGCCCATATGGGAAACAGCGTGTGTCAGCTGTACCGCATAGAGGAAGTGGTCTGCCCGCCTACCCTGCGTAGCAATGTGTTCACAACTGCGGCTGTGGACAACATTGACCACAACCCAAGTGCCACCACAGCCAAGAATTCATTCCATGGAACAGGAATCTCGCTTTTTCAACACCCAACGTGTGCAGATGAGGGAGTGGATCGTAGCATTGCTCTCACTGGGCGTGATACTGGATCAAAGACGGTTGAGCCTCTACCAGAATATTACACGGATGTACGTCCTGTTGCTTCTTCTGTCAAAGGGCAAATGATCCCAGCTACTTCTGTGACCTCTCTTAGACGCCACAACTGTGAGCAGCACATAGAAGATGAGTATATGTGGCTGGAGAACACGAGAAGTGTTCTCAAAGATGATGTTGAGGCCTGTGAAAACACATCATGGGCTGCATACCATGCAAGGCACCAAGATCCAAAGCAACCAGTCATCACACCAACGTCCCTGCTTCCCTTGTTCCAGGAGAGTGCTCACACTGTGGCAATGATCAGACACTCTATTGATGTAGTCAGGAGTGCAGTTAAACATCTCAACCCAGGCCAAACTCCAGTTCTGACTTGCGACCAGCCACTATTCACTCTAGCAAAACAGATCCAGTGGAAGTGGCCAAACACATATGGAGAAGACCAACTGGTGGTGATGTTTGGGGGGTTGCATATTGAGATGATGGCACTGAAGACCCTGGGTGACTGGTTGCAGGGAAGTGGGTGGACCCAAGCACTGGTACAAGCAGAGATCACAACTGAAGGAATAGCAGACTCATTTCTTCGAGCAGCTCACGTCACACGCACCAGAAGAGCACACCAAGTCACAGCGGCTGCGTTGTATAATCTCCAACGGCGTGCCTATGACAAGTACAGCACCACCAATACAGAAGATGATGAGCACCCTGAAAGCTTCGAAGACTGGTGCAGTCAGAGAGAACAGAGTTATCCACAGTTTCAGTACTGGTCAACAGTCTTGGCACTGGAGCTGTCCACTCTGATCTATGTGCGATCTCTGAGAGAAGCCAATTTTAGCATGTACGTGGATGCTCTGACAGAACTGGCTCCGTGGTTCTTCGCACTAGACCACACGAACTATGCCCGATGGATACCAGTGCATCTACGGGACATGGCAGAACTGGCAAACAAACATCCAGACGTCTTCACAGAGTTTAGCAAGGGACACTTCACAGTCCAGAAGACCAAGAGGATCTTTTCAGCAATCCCTCTTGACCAAGGACATGAGCAGAACAACGCGTATGTCAAGGGTGATGGAGGAGCCATCGGCCTCACAGACAATCCAACTGCACTGAGGCGCTGGATGGGTGCCAGTTTGGGGGCCATTTTTGAGAAGATTCATCTAAATATCTGTTAAACATTTATTGATGTTAATTCTGATGTAAAAAAAGGGAATTTTGGCCCATCTAGCACCAAACTAACGACACATAATGAAGTCTATGTAATGACGCTAATGTTAAATGGCGGCCATTTTGAACAATGGCCGCCATATCTTCCTAAGGGCTAATCTTGAATGCCTCCATATCCAAAAATGTTTAGAATATATTAATCTACATGTGTGCCAATTTTGGTGCTTTTAGACCAATTTGAACAATTGGTCTGCTATGCCGCTGTACTATACTGGACACCGTATTGTGCAGGTTGCCACAGTAGTTATGACCAAGGGTTTCCGGGACACAGACATTGCAACAATACGCAAGGAGCATCCAGGGAACCTAGTAAAGACTAGTGAAGCCCTCAGCAAGAGGAAATGCCTCTTGAATACCTCTTAAAGGCCTCATAAAGGGGAGTTGATTCTCATCCTCCGAAGGGAAATGAAAGTCATACTTTTTAACCCTGGGAAGTATTGGAAAAAAGGCTTGTTGCTTCTTCAGTTTGGTATGAACAATACTGGATTCTTGGGTATAGTATTAATACTTTAGTGTTTTGAGTGTGTATGAATGGTGTATGGTAAATACAACGATTTATGTGATATGTATGTAATGTGTATATGGGGTTTTGCTTTTGTTTCAGGAGCTTGGAGTGAATATGTGTATATATATATATATATATATATATATATATATATATATATATATATATTTATATATATACAAGTATGTATGTATTTTATATATATATATATATATATATATATATATATATACACACACACACATATATATATACATATATATATATGTGTGTGTGTGTGTATATATTATCCATATCTATACAACAACAGGACTGCAGGACTAAGGCCTCAGACATGTGTTTATCTATTTCTGGGATTTAACCAGTTTTCATCATCATATTGGCCAACTGTAGTAGTGTGTGTGTGTATATATATATATATATATATATATATATATATATATATATATATATATATAATATATATATATATATACACACACACATATATATATATACATATATATATATGTGTGTGTGTGTATATATTATCCATATCTATACAACAACAGGACTGCAGGACTAAGGCCTCAGACATGTGTTTATCTATTTCTGGGATTTAACCAGTTTTCATCATCATATTGGCCAACTGTAGTAGTGTGTGTGTGTATATATATATATAGATATATATATATATATATATATATATATATATATATATATATAATATATATATATATATAATATCCCAGTTTACTTTTATCATTTTGTTAATAATTACATTGATATTCTGCAAATATCTCTTCATCCTCACGATGATGTAAAACTAAAAACTACGAACATTCTCTTATTTTCCTATTTGTTGTTCTAAACTTAGTTACATAAAAAAGTCGCCCCCCCCCCCCCCCCAAGTTTTACGATGACAAAAGAGCTATGAAATTAGTACGCTAAAATTCAGTGACTTTCATGGTCAAATTTTAGTGATGGTATTTAGGCTTTTGCTAAGTGTACGAAAATGTCCAATTAGAAAATGATTTCAATTTGGGGAAATTTAGAGACACTTGCAATTGCTGATTTAGTTTAGTTATTTCAGTTTTGACTGATTGTTTCATTGGCTTACACACTGTTAAAGGCTTTAAAGGTCGCTCATGAATGGCAGAGGCAAAGGACAGTGACATTGTCCTATAAAGCAGGACAATGCCCTAGCCCAAGCCCCCTCTCCATCAAATTAGGACCAAGGAGTGCCATTCAATGGCTGCTGATGACTCAGCAGATAGACCTATAGCTCCCTCTTACCTCACAAGAATGGTGAGATTACAAATACCAAAGGAACTAACGAGTTTGAGCGGGACTCGAAACCCAGTCTGGTGTTCACCAGTCAGGGACGTTACCGCATCGGCCACCGCAACTCATGTTATTCATTGGCAAGTGTAGATTGATTGATTCATTAACTTATACACTTTAGCGAGTGTATTGTTATTCAATGCAGTGATGAAATCGTAATTGTTAATAGAATATTTATTGGTCAGTTATCGATGGATTATTGACAGTTGTCATATTGCGAAAGTGTTAATAATATAGTTTTAAACGGAATTGATAATAGCATATAGATACTGGTCAATATATAGTGGTAGTTTGTGGTTGTTTACGAATGTGTTTGGAAACCGATTTGCTTTGTTTAAACATTTATTTGTTTGTTTTTTTGTCTTTGTGACTATGTTAATATTTGCGCGATTTGGGAACGCAAAAATTAGGCCACTTTTTGTTATTTAACTGAATGATTTGATAGGATTTATCATTTTAATTCTTTTGTATTTCATAATGCTTTCTGAGCCGATGTTCATAATGGTATATTGGTTAATTTTGGATGATATTTTCGGCTTCTCTTCTCCTGTAATTTATTGTATGTTTAAATGTATTAATTATGGAAAAATATAATTATTAGTTATTTCAAAATTTTTGTCCTTCAATTATTTTGAAATAATTTCTATATTTGTATTTTTGGGGGGGATTATCGAGCATATTTATGATTAATAAATTCAAATAATTAGGTGATTTGGAAAAATTTCCAAATTGATATAGCTCAAAATAATGTATTAATATATGAAAAATATAATTATTACTAATTTCTAATAATATTTGTCCTTCAATTATTTTGAAGTAAATTCTATACTTGTATTTTTTTTAGGATTATCCAAAATATTTATGATTCATAAATTCAAATATTTAAGTAATTAGGAAAAAAATGTCCAAATTAATATAGCCCAAAACAATCTCCTATATTGATACAATCTCTATGTAGAAATTCATTGCAATTGTTCCATTATAATTGCATAGGATTTTTCACTCTGACCTTCGGGTTTTCGACGCCAGGTCGATTTATTTTTTAAAAAAATTTTGAATTCTATCTCCTCTCATGATGTTTTCACATTCGCCGTCGTTTTCTGAATTTGCCGAAGTATTGGATGAACAGAAATCGTTGTTCTCATCATTTATTTATTTCCTTATTTCCTTTCCTCACTGGGCTATTTTTTCCCTATTAGAGCCCTTGGACTTATAAAATCTTGCATTTCCAACTAGGGTTGTAGCTTGGCTAGTAATAATAATAATAATAATAATGATAATATTTTTTTTCCTATTGGAGCCTTGGGCTTATATCATCTTGCTTTTCCAACTAGGGTTGTAGCTTGGCTAGTAATAATGATGAAAATCTATTTTTCCATATTGAAGCTCTTGAGCTTATAGCATCTTGCCTTTCCATCTAGGGTTGTAGATTGGCTAGTAATAATAATAATAATAATAATAATAATAATAATAATAATAATAATAATAATAATAATAATAATAATAATATATTTTTCCCTATTGGAGCCCTTGGGCTTATAACATCTTGCTTTTCCAACTAGGGTTGTAGATTGGCTAGTAATAATAATAATAATAATAATAATAATAATAATGCGTCCAGCAGCTGGGTCATTTCTCATGTTGAGTTTGACGATGCAAATTCTGTTATATTTTAGGTTTTATATAAATTCCTTTTTTGATCAGGAAGGGAATGTTATTTTTTATGCAATATTATGTTCTGATCATAATCTGTCTTTATTGATATTCGCCATTATGTATACGACCTACTCATAAGGGTAAATTATTTTTGTATGTATCAACAATAATAATGATTATCAAATCAAAACAAATAAGTATGTATACGTGTATATATATGTATATATGTAAATTATATATATATATATATATATATATATATATATATATATATATATATATATATATATATTTATATGTATACATATACACACATATATATATATACACATATACACATACAAACATATACATATATATATATATATATATATATATATATATATATATATATATAAATATATATATATATATAATATATATATATATATATATATATATATATATATATATATATATATATATATATTTCGTATAAACCAGAGACACAAAGGGGCAACCAACTCAAAGATAATATCTTCTGGTCGGCCGGGAATCGAACCTGGGCCTAAAAAACAGAGGTTCCTTTGACTTAGTAAAACAGATGTCTTAATTTGATTTTAACTCCACTGCATATTTATACATTGATGTATTTTTTTCGAAATCTGGGAAATTTTTCTTTGGATCATACTTCTAATGTCCACCAAGTTTTATTGAAATTGGTTCAGTAGTTTTTGTGCAATGTTGTTCACAAACAATAGATAAACTAAAAGTATTTGCCATATACTAAACATTGCGATTATATTCAAAGTACCTCTGCGTACTTGTACTATGATGTACTAGGGTAGTGCCATAGCCTGTGTACCATGGTCTTCTACTATGTTGTGTTAGAGTTCTCTTGCTTGAGAGTACACTCGGGCACATTATTCTATCTAATTACTCGTCCTCTTGTTTTGTTAAAGTTTATATAGTTTTTATGGGAGACATTTGTTTTAATATTATTCCTAGAATATCTATTTTTTCCTCTTTTCCTTTCCTCACTGGGCTATTTTCCAACTAGGGTTGTAGCTTAGCAATTAATAATAATATAATAATAATAATAATAATAATAATAATAATATACTCATAATGATACAGATTCATCATTGGGTCTTATCCTACATGAGTACCAAGTTTGGTTTAAATAGGAACAGTAGTTTTTGTGTAGAGTTGCTTACAAAAATATATAAAAAAAAACTAAAAAACAGACGTCAGGTGTGAATAAGTACGCTCGCAAAATTTTCGATTTCGACGAAGGCAATAATAATGGTAATGATGAGATTAATGTCAGTATATACACGAATAATTCCCAACAGTTTTGTATATGATTAGTTTTATTCAATTGCCTCAAGGCAACTGCCAATTTTTTTTTCTTTTTTTTTTTGCAATCAGCTTTTTTTTTTTTTTTTTTTTTTTTTTCTCGAAGGAATATTTTTCTTTTCCAAACGCATTAATTCGATTACCTCCGAAGTTCGAATCTCAGTTTTCCCGCCAGTCATGATAAAGCCAAATTATCTCTAAAACAAAATTTGTGTTAAAGTATGTAATTGCAATGGGCGGAGTGAACTCATCTGGGTTTCTCTAAAATGTAATCATTTTTATTTTCTGAATGATGGAAGTAATAGGCTAATGATAAGTTTTATATATATATATATATATATATATATATATATATATATATATGTATACATATATAATGTATATATATGTATGTATATTTATATTTATATATATATAAATGTATATATATATATATATATATATATATATATTATATACACACACGTACATATGTACTTATATATGTATGTATGCATGTTATATATGTAAATATCATCCACAATGGCATTTTAAGGAATGAATATCTACTGGAAATTCATTTATGATAACAGCTTCTGGCAGGGTAAGGATTCGAACTTATGCCTTTTAGCCGAAGCCATAGAAGTTTATGACAATATATTTATATCAAACTACAAATATTTTTGCCCACCCTAAATTGAAAAAAAAAAAAAACTCAAGAAAGCTATTTTTTTTTTCTAAATCTATTTAAACAATAAATCATTAATACCATTATCATCCATTGGGTAACTTTTTTTTAAAGATTCTCAGCCTCTAGTGATAATTGGAATAAATTCTTTATTAATGTTTTGAACTTTTGCAATTCATCACTCCTGCCTCATTAATTTAGTACTCTCTCTCTCTCTCTCTCTCTCTCTCTCTCTCTCTCTCTCTCTCTCACAATTCATTACCCTTGCCTTTCTAATCAATTTAGATTTCTGTTCATGAATTGATCGTTGAAGATTGTTGGTAAATATACCTCTTGATTGAATAAAGCCATTAACATCTTCCTATACTTTATATTCAAACCTTAAACACAGCCATACCACCTTCCCTATCTGGGTAGTGGGTTGGCCAGGGCACCAGCCACCTGTTGGGATACTACCACTAGAGAGTTATGGGGTCTTTTGACTGCCCAGACAGTACTACATTGGATCCTTCTCACTGGTTACGGTTGATTTTTCTTCTGCCTACACACACAGCGAATAGTATGGCCTATTTTTTACCTATTCTCCTCTGTCCTCGTACACATGACAACACTGAGATTACCAAAATATTCTTCTTCACCCAAGGGGTTAACTACTGCACTGTAATTATTTAGTGGTTACTCTCCTCTTGGTAAGGGTAGAAGAGACTCTTTAGCTATGGTAAGCAACCAGCCACCTGTTGAGATACTACCGCTAGAGAGTTATGGGGTCTTTTGACTGCCCAGACAGTACTACATTGGATCCTTCTCACTGGTTACGGTTGATTTTTCTTCTGCCTACACACACAGCGAATAGTATGGCCTATTTTTTACCTATTCTCCTCTGTCCTCGTACACATGACAACACTGAGATTACCAAAATATTCTTCTTCGCCCAAGGGGTTAACTACTGCACTGTAATTATTTAGTGGTTACTCTCCTCTTGGTAAGGGTAGAAGAGACTCTTTAGCTATGGTAAGCAACCAGCCACCTGTTGAGATACTACCGCTAGAGAGTTATGGGGTCTTTTGACTGCCCAGACAGTACTACATTGGATCCTTCTCACTGGTTACGGTTGATTTTTCTTCTGCCTACACACACAGCGAATAGTATGGCCTATTTTTTACCTATTCTCCTCTGTCCTCGTACACATGACAACACTGAGATTACCAAAATATTCTTCTTCACCCAAGGGGTTAACTACTGCACTGTAATTATTTAGTGGTTACTCTCCTCTTGGTAAGGGTAGAAGAGACTCTTTAGCTATGGTAAGCAACCAGCCACCTGTTGAGATACTACCGCTAGAGAGTTATGGGGTCTTTTGACTGCCCAGACAGTACTACATTGGATCCTTCTCACTGGTTACGGTTGATTTTTCTTCTGCCTACACACACAGCGAATAGTATGGCCTATTTTTTACCTATTCTCCTCTGTCCTCGTACACATGACAACACTGAGATTACCAAAATATTCTTCTTCACCCAAGGGATTAACTACTGCTCTGTAATTGTTCAGTGGCTACTTTCCTCTTGGTAAGAGTAGAAGAGACTCTTAAGCTATGGAAAGCAGCTCTTCAAGGAGAAGGACACCCCAAAATCAAACTATTGTTCTCTAGTCTTGGGTAGTGCAATAGCCTCTGTACAATGGCCTTCCACTGTCTTGGGTTAGAGTTCTTTTGCTTGAGGGTACACTTGGCACACTATTCTATTCAATTTCTCTTCATTTTGTTTTGTTAATGTTTTTATAGTTTATATGGGAGATTTTTATTTTAATGTTGTTACTCTTCTTAAAAATTCTATTTTCCCTTGTTTCCTTTCCTCATTGGGCTATTTTCCCTTGTTGGAGCCCTCTGGCTTATAGCATTCTGCTTTTCCATCTAGGGTTGTATCTTAGCAAGTAATAATAATAATAATAATAATAATAATAATAATAATTATAATAATAACATGTATAATCCAGAAGGCTAAAATCACAACCAGATCTTTTCTCATAATACATACAATAATAATAAAAAAAAAGGAATTATAATTCCCAAAAAATCTCTCTCTTGAAATTAAAGTCTCACAGTAACCAAAGACTCTACTACAAGTTTCTTTAGTCTTTTCTACTTCGTTTTAATCCCACACCTGAACCCTGACTGAACCCTGACTGAACTTGGATCAGGACATAATGGGTTTCTTCAGCTTCCGTTGTCAGGTGTTGAATGATTTTTTTTTTTTCAAAGATCTTTATTTTGTCAGTGAGACGTGTCCCGAAATCTACATCAGGTATTTGTTATTCATATGTGTTTTTGTACAGTATATGTGTTTATATGTGTAAGTATATATATTGGTATGTATAAGTGCATATATACACACATATATAATGTATATGTCTCATTACAGATTTGTATATGTATGTCTATATTCATATATACAATATGTGTATATATATATATTTCTGTTTGTATGTTTATACAGATATATATGTATTTATGTATGTATATAAGTATGTATTTACATGTATATATATATATATATATATATATATATATTATATATATACAATTCCATCCAGAAGAAGGATTATCAACTCCACCTCCACTAATAACTTTAAGAGAAGATCATAGATTGTTATCATAGAAGGATATCAATACTATCTACCTCTGTGATTGATAAAGATTAAGTAATTATTATTGTTATTATTATTATTATTATTATTATTATTAGTATTATTGTTGTTGTTATTATCATTACTGAAACTTACTAAGCCACAAGCTAGTTGGGAGAGCAGGATGCTTATGCCCAGATGCTTCAATAGGGAAAATAGCCCCAATTAGGAAAGGAAACACGGAAAAATAAAAAATTTCAAGAAGAGTAACTAAATTAAAATAAATATCTCCTCTATAGCTGTATTCCTCCAGAGCAAACTAAAAACCCAATTGGAAGATCAGGAAACACGAAATGATACTTCACTGGACCGTCAAAAGGACAAAGAGCCAATTAATTGCTTCTCCTGATAAATATATAATCGAATTAATTGGTATGCATCAGTACCCATTAATTGTGCCAGTGGAGCTGAATGAGATTAATTATATACTTAATGGATATCTACTGTAGTATCAGTTCCAAGAGAAGTACTAAAAAAATGGCGTTGCAAAAAGGAAGGTTTTTTGTGGGTCGGTGTGTGAGGGGAAGCAGGGGACAACATTGCTGGTCTCATGATCATTATATTTGAGGCAATATTGACTCTGGGTATTTTTCTTTTATGTATGTATGTATGTATGTATGTGTATGTAGCTTAAGTAGCTCTGTTTTGGTTTCCCAATTCAATTTTCGGAATAATAATACCCGGCCCATTCTGACTTTTGAGAGAGAGAGAGAGAGAGAGAGAGAGAGAGAGAGAGAGAGAGAGCGCCATGCTTTTTCATCCTCCTCCGTTGGTCTCTTCATTAGAAAATATAAAGAGAGAGAGAGAGAGAGAGAGAGAGAGAGAGAGAGAGAGAGAGAGAGAGAGAGAGAAAGAGCCATTCTTTTTCGATCTTCTATTTTTATGTTTTTCAACTGATGTTTTGATAATGGCGTTGGTCTCTTAATTAGAAATATATATAAAGAGAGAGAGAGAGAGAGAGAGAGATGAGAGAGAGAGAGAGAGAGAGAGAGTATTAATCTAACTTCAACCTTCCCATTCCTTAGGCAATCAAGAGAAAGAAGAAAACCTGTGTCGTCTTTTCGAAAGTGTCCTTTTTCCCCCAAAGAAAGATTCTGTGGAAGAAAGCATCCATCTCTCTACTCTTCCTTAATCCCAGACTCATCATTCTTCCTTTCCATTTTCTCCTTCTTTATTAACATTGCAACGCTGGAGAGTCATTGAGTCCTTCGACTGGCCAGACAGTACTTCATTGGATCCTTCTCTCTGGTTACGGTTCACTTTCTCTTTGCTTACACATACAAGGAATAGTCTGGGTTATTCCTTACAGATTCTCGTCTTTCATCATACGCCTGACAACACTGAGATTACCAAATAATTTTTCTTCACTCAAGTTGTTAACTACTGCACTGTGATTTTCCAGTGGCTACTTTCCTCTTTTAGTAAGGATAGAAGAGACTCTTTAGTTATGGTAAGCAAAAGAATCTATGGTAAGAAAAATAAGCAATCTTTATTGTTAATCCTGGAAATATTTAGAAAGTACCGTAAATCATAAACTTTGATATATTAATGATTTGATCAATCTACCATACCAAACGGGGTGGGGGTTGTGATGGTAAGCTTAAACAGGGTTGAACAATGTCACACAAAAATTCCAACAACATAAAACATGCGATGTCAAGCTTAAACAGGTAATTCTATTAACCTGCGGGAGAGAGGGAGGGATACTTAAAAAAAAAAAAAACAGCATTGCTCTGTATGAAACACGCGTGGTACAAAAGAATCTATAATAAAAAATAAGCAATCTTCTTAATTCTAGAATAATCTAGGAAATATCCTAAATCACAACTTTTGATATATTAATGATTTTATCAATCTACCATACCAAAGGGGTTGGGGGTGGGGGGGGGGGGGGCGTTTGCCGTTTAATCCCAAACGTAAACAAAGCGATCGAAATGGAAACCTTAATGTAAACGGAACTGGATTTAAAAAATCGAAAATGAAAAACCAACAGATTGAAGCCCAGAATAGATAGATTTGATTTTTTTTTTTGGGGGGGGGGAGCGAATTCAACCCGGCTGGTGAAGTGAATTATTATTATTTTCTTTTTTACTTATTTTCGATCTCAAATGCATCAATTACTTGTGTTTTTGTTTATAGTCAAAAGAGAGATGTGTCCTTGTCGTCCAGTTGGTGTGTCCCATTACCAGGTTTTGGAAACTGTTGCTCTATAGCTGAAGAGAATCAATTGTTTCATGGAATGGATGCTATGAAATTCTCTCTCTCTCTCTCTCTCTCTCTCTCTCTCTCTCTCTCTCTCTCTCTATATATATATATATATATATATTCATATATATGTATATATATACATATATATATGCATGTATGTATATATATATATATATATATATGTATATATACATATATATGTATATATATACATATATATGTATATATATATATATATATATATATGTGTGTGTGTGTGTATATATATACATATATATGTATATATATATACACAAATATATATGTGTGTGTATATACCTATGTAAATTATATATATATATATGTATAGCCTATACACACACACACACACACACACACATATATATATATATATATGAGAGAGAGAGAGAGAGAGAGAGAGAGAGAGAGAGAGAGAGAGTTATAAGGAGTTACAAGGATTTTGGATGTCTCAGTCTTTTTAGTCCGTGTAGAATCCATTTGCTCTTGGGTAGAGCGATTTGGTCTAAACATTAGAGAGTTCTTATGATATTGTCCAACTTATTCTTGAAATCGTTTACCGTGTTACTGCTTACTTCATCTGCTGGGAGTCTGTTCCTTGTATTTGCTATTTTATATGTAAAGAAATTACCATATTGAGTGGTTTATCTTTTCAATTCCAGTTTGTATCCGTTACCTCTGGACTGATTTGTGCTAAGCGTGAATAGATTGTTGTAATCTACATGTGTTATTCCTTTAAGAATTTTCAATGCCTTTATTAACTTTCCGTTTAATCGTCGATTTTGTAGATCAAATAAGTTCAAACGTTCCATCCTCTGTCTATATACAAATTGCCTCAATGTTGGTACTAGTTTGGTGACCCTAGTGTGTACTGCTTCCAGTCTATCTAGTTTATATCCTTTTGAATACCTGGAGCCCAGAATCGGACTACTTATTCTAGATGGGGTCTTACTAGTTATGAAATGTGTAAGGCTGTCGTACAGTGTCTTTGTTTCTGTCTTTTAAAAGTCCCTTATGTAACTTATTAATTTTTATGCTTTCTTTTCAGCCTTTGTTTGGTGAATTTCAAATCTTTGCCAATAATAATACCGAGATCTTCCTCCTGGTCTACATTTTCTATTTCACTAACCAGCACTGAGTAATTAGTTTTTGGGTTACTACAATCTCTGTGCACAACTTTCCCACAGTTACAAGACATTTGCCATTTTCTGGACCATTCTCCCAAAAAATTAGTTCCTCTCTTAAGGCTTCTGTGTCTTTTGAGTTCACAGCTTCATGCCTAGTTTAGTATCAATGGCAAATTTAGGTAATGTTCTAGTTAATCCTAAGTGTATTTCGTTAATGTAAATCAGAAATAGTACTGGGCCAAGCACGGATCCTTGAGGTACTCCACTTGTAACAGCTGCCCACTCTGAAGATTCTCTATTGATTGCAACTCTTTGATTTCTGTTTGTTAGCCAATCTTCGATCCATTCGGTTGGCTCGCCAGTGATGCCTAGTGCTCTAGATTTAATCATTAATCTTTTATGAAGGACTTTGTGGAGAGCATTTTGGAAGTCTAGGTAGTCTAGGTATATGATGAGAGAGAGAGAGAGAGAGAGAGAGAGAGAGAGAGAGAGAGAGAGAGAGTTTATATAGCTCTGACAAGCGAATACGCATTCACTTATTTTCTTGAATAATTTAGCCCAATTACTGTAAAGAGTAATACTTTGAGCGTTTGGTGATAATTGTCATTGGTATATACTGATAATCAATATTGCGCTTTAATTTCTTTTGGCAAACATGAATGGAATATGTTTTTGCCTGACTACAATTCACTAGGAAACGGCCGACTAACGAATCAAATCGGTTCAATGGAATTGAAATCGCCAATTTCTCGAAAGAAACAAAATACGATATTGTTAATTCGAGAGACGAATTAATTCTTCACCGCTGGACACTAACTAATTGGTGTTTACTGTAGAGTAAACAGTCATTTAATTGATAACAATGGTATGATGTAGTTCATATTCTATTTCTAATATTCAGGCAATTATATTTCGTCATGTGTAGCTTTCATTGGTCATATAGATTGAAAAGTAATGTTCCAAGAACATTACCCTGAGGAACACCAGATATCATATTCCTAGGCTAACTATGCGTGCCTATCAGCAATTCTTTGTGATCCAATAATTGAAAAATTCAATAATGATGCTAAGAAAAAGACTTAGTTTGAAAACAAGGGCCTCATGATTAACACGTCAAACGCAGTCAAGGCCAGTCATATGAACTCTCCTGACACAATCAAGGGATTTCTATACTGCACTGGAGATTGTTATAATACTCCAGCTTGAAAGAGTAACTAGGTTGCCACGTTTCCAATCTTTCTAAGTTACAATACCTCATCTACAAAGGTGTAGCGACGGTGCCACGTTTCCAATCTTTGTAAGTTATAATACTTCAGCTACAAAGGGTAGCCACGTTGCCAATCTTTCTAAGTTATAATACTCCATGTACAAAGGGTAGCCACGTTGTTCACGTTTCCAATCTTTCAAAGTTATAATACTCCATCTACAAAAGGTAGCCACGGTGCCATGTTTCCAATGCTTCTACTTTATATTACCCCAGCTACAAAGAGTGTCCACGTTGCCAACATTTCTAAGTTATATTACCCCCAGCTACAAAAAAGTGGCCACGTGGCCACGTTTCCAACATTTCTAAGTTATATTACCCCAGCTGACAAAAAGTGGCCACGTTGCCACATTTCCAATCTTTCCAAGTTACAGTACTTCAGCTACAAAGGATAGCCACCTTAACACGTTTCCAATCTTTCTAAATTATAATACTCCATCTACAAAAGGGTAGCCATGTTGCCGACGTTTCCAATCTCCTAAGTTTTAATACTTCAGCTACAAAGAGTAGCCGACATCGTCACGTTTCCAATCTTTGTAAGTTATAATACTGTCAGCTACAACAAGGGTAACCACATTGCCAAGTTTCCAATCTTTCTAAGTTATAATACTCCAACTACAAAGGGTGGCCACGTGGCCACGTTTCCAATCTTTGTAGGTTATAATACTCCATCTACAAAGGGTAGCTACGTTGCCACGTTTCCAATCTTTCTAAGTTATAATACTCCATCTACAAAGGATGGCCACGTGGCCACGTTACCAATCTTTCTAAGTTATAATACTCCAGCTACAACAGGGTGGGCCACTTTGCCACGCTTCCTATCTTTCTAAGTTATAATCTCCAGCTTGATAGAGTAGCCACGTTTCCAATCTTATTAAGTTATAATACTCCAGCTACAAAGGGTGCCACGTTGCCATGTTTCCAATCATTCTAAATTATAATACTCCAGGTACAAAGGGTAGCCACGTTACCACGTTTCCAATCTTTCTAAGTTATAATACTCCAGCTACAAAAGGGGTAGCCAAGTTGCCACGTTCCAATCTTTATAAGTTATAATACTCCAGGTACAAAGGGTAGCCAAGTTGCCACATTTCCAATCTTTCTAAGTTATAATACTCCATCTACAAAGGGTGGCCATTTCTCACACGTTTCCAATCTTATTAAGTTATAATACTCCAGCTACACAAAGGGTGGCCTACGTTGCCATGTTTCCAATCTTTCTAAATTATTATACTCCAGGTACAAAGGGTAGCCACGTTGCCACATTTCCAATCTTTCTAAGTTATAATACACCAGCTACAAAGGGTGGCCACTTTGCCATGTTTCCAATCTTTCTAAATTATAATAGTCCAGGTACAAAGGGTAGCCACGTTTCCATATTTCCAATCTTTCTAAGTTATAATACTCCATCTACAAAGGGGTGGCCATTTCTCCACGTTTCCAATCTTATTAAGGTTATAATACTCCAGCTACAAAGGGTGGCCACGTTGCCATGTTTCCAATCTTTCTAAATTATTATACTCCAGGTACAAAGGGTAGCCACGTTTCCCATATTTCCAATCTTTCTAAGTTATAATACTCCATCTACAAAGGGTTGGCCATTTCTCCACGTTTCCAATAATTCTAAGTTATAATTACTCCAGCTACAAAGGGTGGCCATTATTCCACGTTTTCAATCTTTCTAAGTTATAATACTCCAGCTACAAAGGGTGGCCACTTTGCCATGTTTCCAATCTTTCTAAATTATAATACTCCAGGTACAAAGGGTAGCCA
>NC_090753.1:96323586-96331086 GCF_036898095.1 Palaemon carinicauda | reverse complement strand
GATTAGGAAAAATTTGCAAATTAATATAGCCCAAAATAATGTATTAATATATGAAAAATATAATTATTACTAATTTCTAATAATATTTGTCCTTCTCTTATTTTGAAGTGATTTCTATACATGTAATTTTTGTAGGATTATCCAAAATATTTATGATTCATAAATTCAAATATTTAAGTAATTAGGAAAAAATTTCCAAATTAATATAGCCCAAAATAATATCCTATTTTTATACAATCTCTATGTCGAAATTCATTGTAATTGTTTCATTATAATTGCATATGATTTTTTACTCTGACCTTCGGTTTTGCCACGCCAGGGCGATTTATTTTTAAATATGTTTTCGAATTATATCTCCTCTCATGATGTTTTCACATTCGCCGTCGTTTTCTGAATTTGACGAAGTATTGGATGGACAAAAATCGTTGTTCTCATCATTTATTGTTTTCATTTTTTCCTTTCCTCACTGGGCTATTTTCCCCTATTGGAGCCCTTGGCCTTATAGCATCTTGCTTTTTCAACTAGGGTTGTATCTTGGCTAGTAATAATAATAATAATAATAATAATAATAATAATAATAATCTATTTTCCCCTATTGAAGCTCTTGGGCTTTATAGCATCTTGCTTTTCCAATTAGGGTTGTAGCTTGGCTAGTAATAATAATAATAATAACAATATAATAATAATCTATTTTCCCCTATTGAAGCTCTTGGGCTTATAGCATCTTGCTTTTCCATCTAGGGGGTGTAGCTTGGCTAGTAATAATAATAATAATAATAATAATAATAATTAATAATAATAATAATAATAATAATAATAATAATAATAATAATAATCTATTTTTCCCTATTGAAGCTCTTGGGCTTATAGCATCTTGCTTTTCCAACTAGGGTTGGCTAGTAATAATAATAATAATAATAATAATAATAATAATAATAATAATAATAATATGATAGTGCGTCCAGCAGATGGGCCATTTCTCGTGTTGAGTTTGACGATGCAAATTCTGTTATATTTTAGGTTTTATTTAAATTCCTTTTTTTGATGAGGAAGGGAAGTTATTTTTATGCAATATTATGTTTTGATCATAATCTCTGTCTTTATTGATATTCGCTGTTATGTATACGACCTGCTCATAAGGGTAAATGATTTTTGTACGTATCAACAATAATGATAATTATCAAACCAAAACAACTAAGTATGTTTATGTATATGTATATGTATATATGTGTATATATATGTATATATATATATATATATATGTATTATATATATATATGTATATATTTATATATATGTATATATATATACAGTATATATATATATATATATATACGTGTGTGTATATACATATTTACATATATACCTATATATATATATATATATATATATAAACCATATATTATACTCCTAATTTCTGGATTTTCTCTACCGCGAGATCAGAGACCCAAAGGGGGAACCAACTCAAAGATAATATCTTCTGGTTGGCCGGAGAATCGAACCTGGACCCAAGAATCTGAGGTTCCATTGACTTAGTAAAACAGATGTCTTATTTTGATTTTAACTCCACTGCATATTTATACTTTGATGTATTTTCTTAGAAATCTGATAGACTTATCGTCGGGTCATACCCCAAATGTCCACCAAGTTTTATTGAAATTGGTTCAGTAGTTTTTATGCAATGTTGTTCACAATCAGTAGATAAACTAAAAGTATTTGCCCAATACTAAACATTGCGATTATATTCAAAGTACTCGCTGCGTACTTGTACTATGATGTACTAGGGTTAGTGCCATAGCCTCTGTGCCATGGTCTTCTACTATCTTGGGTTAGAGTTCTCTTGCTTGAGGGTACACTCGGGTACATTATTCTATCTAATTGCTCGTCCTCTTGTTTTGTTAAAGTTTGTATAGTTTATATAGGAGACATTTATTTTGATATTATTCTTAAATAATATCAAGCTATAACTAGAGTTATAGCTTAGCAATCAATAATAATAACAATATTAATAATAATAATAATAATGATAATAATAATGATACAGATTCCTCATTGGGTCTTAATCTAACTGAGTACCAAGTTTGGTTTAAATAGGAACAGTAGTTTTTGTGTAAAGTTGCTGACAAATAAACAAATAAACAAACTATGAAAGAGACGTAAATAAATACGCTCGCAAAAGCTTAGATTATGGCGAAGGCAATGATAATGATAATGATGAGAGTAATGTCAATTCATACACGAATAATTCCCAACAGTTTTGCACATAAATAGTTTTATTTAACTGCCCCAAAGCAACTGCTAATTTTTATTTTTTTTTTTGGCAAGGAGAATTTTTCTTTTCCAAACGCATTAATTCGATTAGCTCCGACGTTCGAATCTTAGTTTTCCCGTCAGTCATGATAAATCCAAATTATCTCTAAAACAAAATTCCTGTTAAAGTATGTAATTGCACTGGGCGGAGTGAACTCATCTGGGTTTCTCTAAAATGTAGCCATTTTTATTTCTGAATGATGGAAGTAATAGGCTAATGACAAGTTTATATATATATAGTATATATATATTATATATAATGTATATGTATATATATGTATATCTATATATATATATATATATATATTTATATATATATATGTATATATATATATTTATATATATATATTTATATATATATGTATATATAAATATTTATATATATATATATATTTATATATATGTATATATATAATTATATATATATATATATATATTTATATATATATATATATATATATATATATGTATAAATGTATATTTATATATATGCATTTATATTTTTATATAAATGTATGTATATATATATATATATATATATACACACATACACGTGTACATATATATGTATGTATGCATGTTATATATGTAAATATCAACTTCAATGGCATTTTAGGGAATGAATATCTACTGGAAATTCATTTATGATAACAGCTTCTGGTGGGGTAAGGATTCGAACCTAGGCCTCTTAGCCGAAGCCATAGACGTTTATGACAGTATATTTATATGAAACTAAAAATATTTTTGGCCACCCTAAATAAAAAAAAAAAAAAAAAAAAATAAACAATTTTTTTGTATTTTCTAATTTTATTTAAAATATAAGTCATTAATACCATTATCATACATTGGGTAACTATTTTTTAAAGATTCTCAGCCTCTAGTGAAAATTGGAATAAATTCTTTATTAATGTTTTGAACTTTTGACTAAAATTATTTGTTAATTATTAAACATCAGAAGTATTATGAAACGTACTGAGACTATTCATATTTTCATATTACATTATTAATATGGAAAAAAACCACCAATGTATTTCTGATAGGAATGTATAATACAGTAGTTTTTCCTTCATTCTGTACATTCTCTCTCTCTCTCTCTCTCTCTCTCTCTCTCTCTCTCTCTCTCTCTCTCATTACTTTTGTCTCTAATTAATTTAGTATGTTTCTCTCTTTTGCAATAAATTATCTTGTGTAAATCATTCTCTCTCTCTCTCTCTCTCTCTCTCTCTCTCTCTCTCTCTCTTTCTTATCCTTGTAACTCCCCCTCTCTCTCTCTCATCCTTCTAACTCCTTGTAACTCTCTCTTATCCTTCTAACTCCTTGTACCTCTCTCTCTCTCTCTCTCTCTCTCTCTCTCTCTCTCTCTCTTTCTAATCCCTTTGATGAGAGAAAAGTGACAGAATATCTCCTCCTTTTTTAGTAACTTCATTATCACCGAAGGAATATCCTTCCTAATCGCGTGTTACCCTTCTTCCCCTATATCATCATTTTTCCCCTTTTCCTTCATTCTTGAGCAATTTGAATAAGTGACGAAAGGAGAATATGGAAAGGAAGGGAAAGAGAAGACGATATCATTGCCATTATGCTTTTAATTCTCCTTTGGGAAAGGAATCAAGATTGTAGTGTAAAGATGATAAAGAACGTTGGAATGTCGTTTATTTTTAGGTGTCAGCAATGTTGCTATTACTCTATGGGATGTTATAAGATCCTTTACGTGTCAGACGTGATTTGAATTTGTTACGATATTGTCAGAAATAAATGAAGAATTGAACAAAGATTGGAAAAATGTATTCGTAAGTGATAATATACAGGTAAATACGGATATACTGTACAATATACCGGAGAAAAAATTTGAAAAATATGTACCGAAAAAAAGCAATAAACATTAGACATGCATACCAAGAGACAGAAGGATCTTATTTCGGAAAATTAGAAAGTGGAAGAAAAATCTTGCAAAAGAAAAAAAAATGTATGAAAATGATGGAAATAAAAAGTACGATAGAAAATGCAGAACAAAAGATTATACTATCGAAAGAACGTGAAAAAAAGGGACTTAGAAGAAAGGACACTTCAAAATATGAAAAAGACCCCAAAGTACTTTACTCCTATGCATAAAAGATGAATAAAGGGAGATTAGAAATAGGCCCTCTAAGAATTGAAGGACGGTTAACGAATAAAGAAAAGGAAATATACAACATATTAGCAGAAAAATATAAGAGTGAGCTCACGCCAAGAAGTGCGAATGAGAATAATGAAACAGAAATGAGAAGAAAATGTTGAATATCTAACGGATATAGATATTAATGAAGCAGATAATGTGCAGACTATAAGTGGAATTGAAAATGGATCGGAGGCCGGGCCAGATGGAGTTCCAGCGATTTTGTGGAAAAAAATGCACAGACTATCACGAAGCCGCTTGCAATGCTGCTAAGACAAGTGTAGATATGAGCCAGATGTATGTTAAACATAAATTAGCTTATATAACCCCTATTTTCAAATGTGGATCAAGACTAGAGTCAAGCAATTAGAGAACTGTTAGTACACAAACCCAACTGATAGCACGCTGTGAAAACATACAAAAATATGATAAATGAAAAAGACACAGATGTGATCTATCTAGATTTTTCAAAAGCCTTTGACCAAAGTAGACCACAATATATTAGAGAAAAAAAATGAGAAAGCATAATATTGTGGGAAAGATAGGAAAATGGGTAAAAGAATTCCTGCAAAACAGAAAACAGATGGTGGTTACAAATGACGAGAAATCAGATGAAGACCAGGTAATATCTGGCGTGCCACAAGGTACGGTATTAGCTGCACTGCTGTTTGTTATTATGATCTCAGACGTAGACTGTAATGTTAAAGACTCTGTAGTGAGAAGTTTCGCCGGTGACACAAGAATAAGTAGAGAAATTACTTGTGATGAAGATAGGAACTCATTACAAAGAGATCTAAACAAAATATATGAATGGGCGGAGATAAATAGGATGGTATTTAACTCCGGTAAATTCGAATCAATAAACTATGGAACCAGAGAAGGAATGGTATATGCATACAAGGAACCTTATAACGAAACAATCACAAACAAGGAAGCAATTAAAGACCTTGGTGAAATATTAAACAGGAATATGTTATGCAACGACCAAATAGCAACACTGTTGGCTAAATGTAAAGCAAAAATGGGAATGTTATTCAGACACTTTAAAACAAGAAAAGCTGAACACATGATTATGCTTTACAAAACTTATGTACTAGTACACTCGAGTACTGCAATGTGATATGGTACCCACACTACCAAAAGGATATTGCGCAAATATAGAGTGTACAAAGATCCTTTACTGCTAGAATAGAAGAAGTTAGGGACCTTGACTACTGGGAAAAACTGCAATTTTTAAAATTGTTCAGTCTAGAAAGGAGAAGAGAACGCTACATGGTAATACAACCATGGGAAGCAAATAGAAGGAATTACTGAAAACATCATGGAGCTAAAAATATCAGTAAGAGCAAGCCGAGGTAGATTTATAGTGCTCAAAACTATACCAGGAAAACTAAGGAAGGCGCACAGGACATTAATCCACTACGCTCCAGCATCGACAATGCAGCGACTATTTAATGCGCTGCCAGCTCATCTAAGAAACATATCAGGAGTGAGCGTAGATGTGTTTAAGAATAAGCTCGATAAATACCTAAGATGCATCCCAGCCCATCCATGACTGGAAGATGCAAAATACACCGGAAGATGCCTTAAGCAACTCTCTGGTAGATATACGAGGTGCGTTACACTGAGGGACCTGGGGAACCCAAACATAGATAAGGCGGTAAGGCAATAAGGCTCTCTCTCTCTCATGATCCATTTTGTGTGTAATAATTTTCTTTACATATATCAATTGCCCAAGGTCTACCATTCCTGCTTACTGTATTTTTTACTTCCTTTAGTACATAGAGAGACGTAACAAATACACCAAAACAAAACAAACAAAGGAAAAAAATAAAACAACTACTTTTGCGAACTCAAGAAAAGATTCTTCAAAAGTCGCAAAGACAAGGTAACAGTGTTCCAACTTTTCTTTTTTCTTTTTTCTCTCTCCTCATCATAATTCATCACCTGAGCCAAGACCAGAACGCGACTCATAAGAATATGATGACGAAGTGTTCTTTTGAAGATTTTTGTTTCTTCTTTTATTCTTTCTCTTTCGTCTGTGTCTCTCTGTGTCTTCCCTAGTTAGTGGGACGGAACCAGAGGTCTACAGTATAACTTGTATATTCTTCAATACTTGATTATTATGACGCCAACTAAAGAATGCGTCCGTATTAATTTACAACAACAACAACAACAACAACAACATCAACAACAACAATAAATGCTTCCGTTTCTAGTCCATTGCAGGGCAAAGCCCTCAGACATGTCTGGGGTTTGGTTAGATAAATACATTATTGTTCAGACCAACTGAAGACAGTTATTATTATTATTATTATTATCATTATTATTATTGTTAATATTATTATTGATTTTATTTATTTATTTATTTATTATTATTATTTATTATTATCATTATTATTATTATTATTATTATTATTATATTATATTTATTTTATTAATTTTGTCAATTTTATTATTATTATTATTATTATTATTATTATTATTATTATTATTATTATTATTCATCCTCCTTTCTAAATTCATATCTCACTATATTATATTCTTAGGTACAACTGTTGCCTAAATAAACTTCGTGAATAAACCCTTGGTTCCTTATTACTCTGGTAATAAATGCAATAAATATCATTCAATCAATCAATCAATCGTTTATTTTGATAAATAAGTCATGAGGTAATTATTGTTTGAGAAGGCACAGATTAATTAGGTCTTGGGATAGAGGTCTCTTGCTTAAGGGTACACACAGGCACACTATTTGGTCTGTTTCTTTATTTCCTTTTTTCACTGGACTATTTTCCTTGTTGGAGCCCTTGGGCTTATATGATCCAGATTTTCCAATTAAGGATGTAGATTATCCGATAATAATAATAATAATAATAATAATAATAATAATAGTAATAATAATAATAATAATAATAATAATAACGATGATGATAATGATGATCATGATGATTTTATCATGATCATTTGATGATAATAATAATAATAATAATAATAATAATAATAATAATAATAATAATAATAATAATAATTCT